>NC_090255.1:8031088-8051088 GCF_037325665.1 Littorina saxatilis
TTTCAGTCGCAAAAGTAGTACCAAAACAGAACAGCTTCTCAACCCATTGCACTATCGAGGATTCAGGCTGTTGCTGGCTCGTTATTTGTTTGGTTGCTGGGTCATTATCGAAAAATAACTAGCTCTACAAGTTTACAGAGGTAAAGAAGCAGAGGGGGGAATAATGTTCAAAATGATGCTGATGCAAAAACGAAGCGCGTCCACAATCGCTGCGCTGGTGAGCGTGCCGCGCGCTTTGCATCGCTTGCCAAAAAAGTTATCTTATCGAAGTTACGGATTTAACTGTACAGTTGCCTTTTGTTTACATGGTGTTTAGAAGAGAAACATCGGCACACGAAGGAAGGCAGAAAACTAGGTCAATATTACGTATGCGTTTTCTCTAAAGGGCAGGGTTTCATTTAGCCTACTAGTGCCATTGGCGCATTAAATCTGAAAATGTCCCATCACAATTCCATTCAGTGCGTCAAAGGGCGCATTGAGATTACGTACCACTGCGCCACCAAATGTACACTTTACATTGGATTACACACACACACACACACACACACACACACACACACACACACACACACACACACACACACACGCACGCACGCACGCACACACACACACACCGATATATCGGCTAATTCTCAGATGGCACCATATTGCACCATTTTGCATCTTTTGTCAAAAACGCGTACAGGCCTCGTTTGCGCTTCTTGCCTTTGACTATGTCCCATCGGCATTTGGTTGAGGAGGACAAATGTCCCATAACCTTTTTCTCCCAGGCTAATCCCTGAAAGGGAGACAACTACAACAGTCATTTTCTTCGATCAAATGATTAAACTAATTAGTTATACTTTATTTTGGAGCTCAATTAATTTCACGAGAAATATTCCTTGAATTGCACACGGCTAATCTATTAAAATAATCAAAGTCAATCATGTCACTTAATTATTGTGAGCTCTCAAATTACGTTGACGGACTCACTCCCCTCGTACCCACCAAACAAACTGTCCGTCAACATCACATCAACTTTACATTTGACCGTTCCTTCCAATTCCACCTCCCTCCCAATCGTATAAAACAATCCATGTCCGGTAATGTTGAACTTTAGCGTGTTAAATTCATAGCAAAGAATTCAGTGACATTCTTTACTTATTTTTGATACAAGTCCCTGTAAGCAAGCCAAAGATTATTTGTCGTGAAATTAATTGACGGATTGAGCTTAAAACTTAAGCATAATTAATTTGGTTGTTCAATCGACGAAAATGGCGTACGTTGTCAACCATGGGACTTCGTTTACACGAAAGAGTTGTCTCCCGTGTTCGCTCATACGGATAATTCCTTCTTTGACCCATGTAAACGAAATGCATTCGTACAGACTACAGTTCATCGGTGTTCATTCCGTAACTTCAAAAGGATCTAAAATGACTTGTTATGATTACAAGTGCAGGTTCTACAAATTTGAAGACTTAAATGCCTCTGAATTCTGAGCTATGAATTTAACAAGCTTAAGTTCAAGATTACCCCATGTCCAATATAGGCATTTAAGACATGACGGACAGTCCCTAATTTTCGTATTTCGTTCGTTCCACCTCCCAAAGCAGCAAGAAAACTACGATAACAACAAACACAACAACAAAACATACCCGAAGGACACAAACCTACCGTTAAGTTGTCCCGTTATCAGGCGGACATAGTGCAGTCACACTCCATCTTCGGAGACCCTTTGCTCTCGGCTTCAATGCTGGCTCAATTTGAACCCAAACATAATAGTCTTCGAAATCAAAAAATGAAGACTGCCAACGTTCCATAATTTAGATTAGAATGAAAAAAACCAAGGTATGTTATTGCAACGTTATATTTATAACAAAACAATGTAACGTCCAGATTTTCGACACGTGTTCATTCAAAAGATGACTGCGAAAATCCCAATGCATAATTATGCACTTCGGTCGAAGATCAGTGAACGTAACGTGGTTGTTTTTGTTTTTTTTATAAATATAACGTTCCAATAACATACTGTAAAGTACCTTGTAAGCGCCCAGTATCGAGTAAGCGCCCACCCCCCACTTTTAGTCCAAAACCGTGCACAGGGTATTGTACCCTATAAGCGCCCACCCCCCACTTTGCACCATAGAAATCAGGGGAAATAAAAATTCCGCACTTGATCTGCTAGTTTTGTGAAGGATTTCCCTTTCTTGCAAACCCTATCACGTGTGTCTGCACGCCTTGGATCTAAACGCCTGCAAGTCAATGATTACAAGATGCCGCGGATCAAATCGTACACCGTTGCATTTAAGCTGTCAGCTCTTGACTATTTGGATAATAACGCCAATGGAAACACACACACACTCTCTCTCTCTCTCTCACACACACACACACACACACTACTCCCGAGCGGAGGTTGCGAGAGTGTCGGGCTGGTGTGTGGCTAATGACCTTGACCTTAACGTCACCAAAACCAAGGAGATGGTCTTTGACCGTAGGAAGAAAAAAACTCCCCTCTTACCACTCACCATCAGCGGTGAGAACGTAGAGCAGGTTGATTCCTTCAAATTTCTAGGGGTGACCATCTCCAATGACCTTAGCTGGGCTGTTCATACTGACCTTTCAGTAAAGAAGGCCCATCAGCGTCTCTACTTCCTGAGACAGCTGAGGAATTTCAAAGTGTCCTCCTCCATCATGTCCCAGTTCTACAGGGCTGCTGTAGAGAGTCTCCTTACCTTTTCTATCACGGTTTGGTACAGCAGCTCCTGCCAGTTTGAGAAAGAAAAACTAGAGAAGGTCGTTAGGGCTGCCAGCAGGATCATTGGCAGAGATCTCCCCTCTATAGACTCCCTTCACATCCTGCGCATGATGAGGAAATGTAGGTCCATCATGCAGGATCCCACACACCCGGCTGGTCATCTCTTCCAGCCTCTGCTCTCGGGGCGCAGGCTCAGAACCCTCAGATGCCGTACGGCAAGACTCAGAAACAGTTTCTACCCCCAGGCTGTCCTGGCTTTTAATAACCGGTAAATGAACTCTACAGATTGTGACACGTTTTAGGATGCTCTAGGAGAATGGTTTTAGTAGCTGACATTGCATACTGTGATATATAGAGTGGGTTTTAGTATGGTGACACCACTGTGACGCGATGAAGCCAGACTATGTTTTAGCAGCTGGTTATATTACCAGAATACACATCTAGTATGTTTTAGTAGTTTTTAGTCGTTCTTTAACCACTGTGATGTGTTGGAAGAGTTTATTTTTATGTGCTCTTTTAGAGGTACATTTTATCAGTATGGAACATGTTCAGTTCTTACAGTAGTTGATAGTGGGGGGGGGGGGATCCTATCTTTTTTTTTTCTTTTCTTTTTTTTTTTTTTTTTTCTTTTTTTTTTTTTTGTTGACCTCAGTTGCATGCAGGATGCTTCAACCCATATTTTTTGCCCGATTTTTGTAATTTTTTTTTTTTTTTTTTTTTTTTTTTTTTTTTTTTTTTTTTCTTTAAGGCGGGGAGCATCCTTCTTCCTTGGTCTCTTTCTGTATAACATAATCAACTTTATATTATACAAAACATAAATTTCTGTCTAATGTTTAACTCTAATTCCAATAAAATACGTAAGTCTAACTTCTTCCCATACTTAAATTTTCCTATGGTCATTTTTGTTATCAAAATACAATAATTTATAAAGTAAATTTGATCGTTTTTTAAATTTTCATTCCAAAAACCAAATAATATATCTGTTTCATTCAAAGTTATATTATAATAAATTTGCTTAAAAATAAAGTCTTTACATAGTTTCCAAACGTTCCTCACCTCTTGACAATGAAAAAAGAAGTGCTCAAGTGTATCCAGTTCATTACAAACTTCACAATTATTAGTTTGACATAAACCCATCTTGTTTAGTAAAATATTCGTTGGGTAAATTCTGTGTAAAATTTTCCAATGAAGCAGACGCAGTCGTTCTTCTTTTGTACAATTAACAGCTAACAGCCAGTGTCTTGATTCCAGAACAATATTATGCTTTCTTTGCCAAAAAGAACAGGCGCTCGGAGTTTGTACCTCGAAATTAACCAAAACAGTTCTTATTTCCCTTGGTGTAATATTACCAATACGAGTCAAACCCTGCAACAGAACATATCGGTATGGCAATGCGTTAATCAGTTTTGTTTTAAGTGCTGTACATAACGCATTATACTCAAATTGTCTGGCTGGTTTATAAGCAACCTTTTGACATAATTCTTCAAATGAAATCATGTCACCGATTTCATTCATGACATCCTTTACATGATAAATATGACATTTAACAAAATCTTTGAAAAAGAGGCATTTATGTTTATATTGTATATTCATGTTGTTCCATATACATTGATTCATCAATGGAACAGGTGTGGCATCATACTTTTCATACAAAATGTGTTTGTTGTCTAGCCAGGTTAACAATACTTGTCTCCAAAAGACTGATCTGCAGTTAACAACGCCAACCAGCTTCTTGGAGGATGCATTAGAGTCAAAACAGGACAAACCATTACCCAAACTTGAAAAAACATATCTAGGAGTGACAGACCAGTAATTGTCTGTAGAGTTCTGCAGACCAATAGCCCACGACATCATAAATGAGTTGTGCATATCCACAACATTTATCATATTTAATCCACCATCATCTTTTAATTTACACATAATTGTTCGTTTTACTTTTTCAAACGCCCGTGTATTTGAATATTTTTTCTTCCAAATAAACCTGAACAAAATGGAATTAATTTGATGTAAAACATGATAAGGCACTGCTAGAGACTGGAAGATATAAACGAACTGAGATATAAGAAAGGTTTTAACAATGCAAATTTTACCTTGTATACTTAAGTTTCTTTTGGACCAATTAAAAATTATTTGTTGCATACGTTGAATTTTTTTAGACCAGTTGTCTTCAATTGATGACGCAGGTATATTGTTTGAAAAAACAATTCCAACGATTTTTACTTTCCGTTTCCATTTAAGACCAAAATATTGGTCAGTACAGTATTTGTTTGACCCAATCCACATGGCTTCAGTTTTATTTACATTCACTTCTAAATTGGAAACAGCTTTAAACATGTTTAAAATATGTAAAGCTCTTTCCAGATCTCTTTGATCATGTAAAAAAAGGGTGACATCATCGGCATATAAGAGCAGTTTTAGGACCCTCATTGGTGATACCTCAAAAGGTGACATGGGTAGCCGGATACCCTCAACATCTTCATCTGAACGAATCTTAATTGCTAACAATTCAAGGGCTATAATAAATGCCATCGGCGAGAATGGGCATCCTTGACGGATACCTGATTCCACAGGGAAATGCTCAGATATCCACCCTGTATAATTAATACAACTTTGACTGTTATTCATGATAACCGAAGCCCATTTCTTAAAATTGTCTCCAAAACCAAACTTATCAAAAGCAAACAAAATAAAGTCTTTGGATATGCTATCAAAAGCGCGTCGAAAATCAACTGCCAATAAAACTCCAGGTTTATCCATTGTATTCATAATATCTATGGTGTCATCAATAAGTCTAATCATTGTGCTAATTTTCCTACCTTTCATAAAACCAACCTGATTTTCATGAATAATATCACCAATTACAGTTGAAAGTCTCCTTGCCAGACATTTTGCGAGGATCTTGTAATCTGTGTTAGTCAGAGATATGGGTCTCCAATTCCCGAGATCATCTCTGGGCAATTCTTTCCCTTTATGGATTAATGTCAAGACAGCTTGTTTTTGAGTGGTCGATAACTCGCCATTAGCAAAGGATGATATAAAGGAGGCATGAACTACATCCCTAATCTTCAGCCAAAATACTTTATAAAAACAGGTGGTGAGGCCATCTAGACCTGGGGCTGAATCGTTATTTAATAGTTTTAGAGCAACTGTTAATTCCTCTTTGGTAATATCAGAATCTAGATTGCCTTTTTGGTCATTGGAGAGAAACGGTATATTCAAATCTTGTACAAATTCCTGTGCGCTCACTTCGTTAAATTCAGATTGTTTTTCATATGCATCTTTAAAAAAACGTACCTGCTCTTTCATAATTTCTTGCTGTGTATTTACTACCCTTCCATCTTTTGTTTGCAACCGGTCCATAATTTTCATATTGGCTTTACTTTTTTCCAAGTTCAAAAAATATTTGGTGTTCTTCTCCCCTTCTTCAATAAACTGGACACGGGAACGAACTTGGGCACTTTTGGCTTTTTCCAGTGACAGTACCTCAAGCTCTGATTTAATATTTTCTCTCTTTATCAAAAGTGTCTCATCCTGTGGTTTATTGGCTAATAGTGTATCAGATTCATCTAATTCCCTCTGAAGAGAAACACAATAATTAGTTTGTTTTCGTTTCCTTCCTGCTGCATAGGCTGTACACAAATCACGCATTGATCCTATCTTATTCTGCGTACTTTTATTGTGGTTCCGATAGCTCTTAGAGTTTCATAGTTCTCACCATGTCTGAATAGTGTATGCATTAGTTACTGTGATACCAAATTGTCTTACCCATGTATGTATGATGCTATGCGCCAGTGATGTATGAATGCTATTTATTTTTGTTTTTATCACACAGCAAGCTGCTTTCCTCGTGTATTTTTTATGTTCATTCATGTATTGTACACTTGGCAATAAATTATCTATCTATCTATCTATCCCCCTCCTCTCGCTCTCTCTCTCTCTCTCTCTCTCTCTCTCTCTCTCTCTCTCTCTCTCTCTCTCTCTCTCTCTCTCTCTCTCTCTCTTTCTGCCGAAAACAGTCTTTGGCCAAGTAAAATAGACTGCTGCCCATATCCAGAAGACGTGCCCCTTGTTCAAGGGAAACAGAGACACAGTGCGGCCGACAGCGGCACCTCTGCAGACAAGAAAAGGATGCGACGACATTTGTCTCCCCAAGCTCTTCTAATGACAATATGAACAAGAAAAACAATGGAAGATGAAAAAAGAAAGAAGATATGATTACGAAGTGATCAAAGATCACATTTCTTACTGAAAACTGCTCGTGCATAGGGTGTAGTACCTAGTAAGCGCCCACCCCCTACTTTGGGTCGGAATTGGTGCACAGGGGGGGGGTGGGCGCTTACAAGGTACTTTACGGTACCTTTTTTTTTTATTATTCAAGTATTAGTCTTTGGCCGAATATCTGCCGCCTCAGTCCATGTTCACACAACGATGCTAACCTATGCAGTCAGTAGCAACACCACATCAACGCCAAGTTTGCAGTTAGAAAACACACGTGTTCAGTCCAAAGATGGCCGCGAAACTCGAAAGTCTCCATGCATGCGGAGCACTGCTGATAGTCGAAATTTACGTTAAAAACGAACATTTCTTGTCAAATGTGTCGAGTTTTCGGCACAAACATTCTTCTTCATCCCCTCCGTGTTTACACTAGGAGGCATACAGGTGCATAATTGAACGCACTTACAGTCCAAATGCCGCACACAGCATTATTTTGTTAAACATGCAAAGACTAGAACCATCGGTGTCCGCATACCAACACAGGCGACCCTCAACTGAGCGAGTTTTCGCGAGGAACAGGGTTGAGCTACGGTAGGGTCACTGCGCATGTCTGGTTTTTTTCTTCGCGGAAACGCTGTTGGGTTGTGTCCAGTCGCGTCCCTTGCAACGAGATGGCGACAAGCGCGTTACGGATTTACTGTTGTGGAGAGTTGATGGACGACGATGATGAACAAGCAGTACTGTTTTATTGTTGATGTGAATGTAATGCCAAAACATCGAACTATCGATTCGAACGTCAATGAAGAAGTGAGCGTGAAAATCGAGCGCAAAACAGCCGGGTAAAAGTTCAGGGCGCTAAAGTACATTTGAGCCGAAATCGCACCCAAACTCCTGTTGACCTCATTTCTTCCCAAAATAAACATCACTGCTAAAATAAAATGCATTAAAACCAAGACAGTATCCAACCCAGTATCCTTAATTTTTGAAAGGCTAAGTGATTTACAACAAATGTCTTCTCACAATCCGTAACTTTGTCAAAAAATATTTGCAGAAGTTTCTCACCTCGCCTTGGCAGCCATCTTGGAACTGGAGAGACCCTACGCAGGAAGCAAGGTTGAAAGTTGGTTAACCGGTGACGTCACTCCAGTCGTACCGGACCGAGTTTTTGCGACCTCCGGTTCGACTCGAGTCACCTTAGTTGACGCTAAAACTCGCTCACTGACTCTTTCACTTGGGGTTTTGGGTGTCCCACAACTGCTGGTTTGGTCCATTTTTCTCAAAAGGGTGAACAGGGCTAGGTTACACGAGAAAGTTACCATCCCAACGGGGGCCAGCCACGGGGTCGGATTGGTTGAAACAAGTGTGGGAGTGATTTCAACCAATCCAGCTCCGAGGCTGGCTCCCGTTTGGGTGGTAATAACTTTCTTGTCTACCTCAGCCTGGGTTGCTAAAAAACTTCGTGTCACTGACATGCGAATGTCAAGTAAACCTTGTCACCCCTCTTTCCAGTGTGCGGTGGTCCGAAATGTGAATCGACGTTGAGGCTAATCGTGGCTGAAGCACGTGGTGCACGCATGGTTCGGTGCGTCGTAGTGTCTCGAAGTTTTGCGAAACAAGCTTTCGGCTCTGTCGCTCTTTCCCCCCATCTCTCTCTCTCTCTCTCTCTCTCTCTCTCTCTCTCTTAGATTATATTTTGCGGGTGTTTGTATTGTTATTGTTCCCCTATTGGAGAGGGCTGATTGTAATAAAGCATGTATTGCTACCCTTCGTAAATACAAATACAAATGTATCCTCTCTCTCTCTCTCTCTCTCTCTCTCTCTCTCTCTCTCTCTCTCTCTCTCTCTCTCTCTCTCTCTCTCTCTCTCTCTCTCTCTTATCTAGAATTAAACACTTCCTTAATTGTCAAGCCAGGAAGTTATTTTTCACTGCTAATATTCATTCAGTCTCTTACTGATTACGCATCCACTCTATGGGACTCAGCAAGTGATCATTCCCTAAAGCTACTCAGCAGATTACACAAAAGAGCGCTAAAAGTAGTATTACTCAAACAGACTACTCTCACCGACTCAGACTACATCAACATAGGGGTCCTACCTCTAAAGTCAAGAATGAATTATAACAAAGGAATAATGATGCATAAAATTATGACAGAAAAT
This sequence comes from Littorina saxatilis, assembly GCF_037325665.1. NCBI lineage: Eukaryota > Metazoa > Mollusca > Gastropoda > Littorinimorpha > Littorinidae > Littorina > Littorina saxatilis. The sequence goes on from NC_090255.1 coordinate 8,040,195, forward strand.
GCACCCGAAACCATTTGTTCAAAGTTCTCTTTGAAGAATTCGCACCACTTTATAAAACTAAACACTCCTCTTCCTAGGATAGACCTATTTAAATCAAGTCTTGTTTATTCAGGAAGCAGCCTCTGGAACGCTCTTCCGGACGCCCTGCGGCAATCCACCAATACGGATTCTTTTAGAACCAAATATTCTTTCCATTTAATGAACTCTATGAACAAATAAACTTGATTGGTATGTTCTCTTTGTATACAGTTGTTCATTATCGGAATTATGATTTATTGTGACAAAATCACGAAGATTTGGCTCTGTAATACATTGTTTTGCTGAGCTAATGTATTGTTGGGTTACTTTCCGTTTATCTTCATTGCTTTACACCCAATTTTGAACACTACCTTATGATCTACAATGCTTCTACATAATGCGCTTCATGTACATAATATGTTCTACCATTAATGTTTTTATGTAACCTTTTTTTCTTCTTTTTTCCCTAGTCATAGTTATAGTAAAATAGTTTAGTCCCTCTTTAGGGCGAGGGCCAGATGCAAAAAAGCATATCTATGCTTATTCTTGTCACCCTCGAAAAATAAAGATTTGTCATTGTCATTGTCATTGTCTCTCTCTCTCCCTCTTGTTTTTGTTTACGTTAGATTGTGTGAGTTTTTGTATTGTTCTTGAATCTTTTCCTCATGGGCAAAGGCTGATTGTAAAATTGTTACCATTGCTCATAGCAGTACCCTCGTAAATTAAAAAAAAAATCATCTTATCTTATCTTATCTCTCTGTATAAACTGTGTCTGTATAAAGTGTTTGTTTAAGGGTCAGGTTGAAAGATAAGGTTTTGCCTACCACATTTTTCCTTTCGTAATAAAGTTCAGTCTCTCTCTTTCTCTCTCTCCAAGACAAAAAAATAGTCGTATGCCACGATTTGCTTTGCAGAACGCATTTATTTCAAATGGGTATAGATGGGTATAATGGGTATAATGGACGTATCTGTTTGTACGCTGTAGTGCTTATTTAGAATGAAATATTAAAATATAAAATTCTATGTGCACCCTTGAAGACCCAGCAAAAGCAAAAAGCAACAATACAACAACAGTAATAACAATAACAACACATTTTATTTAAAGCACCATGTACAGGGTGACCCAAAAAAAAGAGTACCCAAACAAAACGTCATAAATTGAACAAAAATAAAGCAATCTTCATAAAATTTATTTACACACACAAGTAGCCTCTGCATGATTTGCACAGAACATTTTAGCGTTCTAGCTTGTCTTTCAAGAAAGTTATGCTCATTCTACAGAACATGCTCCAAACGCCGCTGCAGGCAAACTTGAACTCGCCGCGCAAAGTTATCAATCACCCGCACACACTCCTGTTGCGAGATTCCGCGAATGGTTGAATTGTGATGGCTCTCTTGAGTTCTGTGATTGTCTGTGGGTTGTTCCTGTAGATGTTGTCTTTCAGGAACCCCCAAAGATAGAAATCGCGCTGACCGAAGTGTCTCTGGAACTGTACTTGCACATCTCTGTATGATTTTGTGCGAAAATAGGTCTCTATGCAAAACCTCCGTTGATCATTAGTATAGTTCATTGTGAGAACAGCTTTTATTTCATCCAACCATGCAGTGGATTAGCTTCACTCACCTCAAAAAGAAAGAAAAAAAAGTTAAAATTGACAAAGTTATTCAATTTTGTTTGGGTACTCTTTTTTTTTGGGTCACCCTGTACAAGCAGGCTTCAAGAAGTTCAAGTTCAGTTCAAGAAGTTTTCAAAACATCTTCCTCAAACAAAACATACAGGCTGCATGCAGAAAAAAAATGGCCCAACTTAACCATTAATTCCCGTGTCATTCCATTCAAACTTCTTATGCCATTTGAGGCACTCAACTTGACTATCTGACAAACCTTTCGAATCAAAGATTTCTTTTACAGGGATCACATGACCGCCGCTTAATTCAAGGTATTCCCAAAATCGACCGAACAAAAACGAAAGGTACCAATAAAAAAAATGGCAGCTTTTACATACGAGGAGAAAGTCAAATCATTTACCTACCCAGAACATGATGCTTTTTTCATGAGCGGACGGCGGGGGGGGGGGGGGGGTGGGTGTTGGAGGGCGAGGGAGGGGGGTATCCAGTGAGCACCATATTTAATTTTGAACGAGACAATTGCATAGAACGAGACATTTTCATCATAGAACTATGTGTCGAGAACACGTGCCCGACGGATTTTTTTTTCTCCGAAAATCGTCTGTTTCATCTTAGAACGAGACAATTGCGTAAGATTTTTGGGGTTGTCCATCCTTGTTTGATGTTAGATATAAACTGAGAACAAACAAACAAAAAATGTGACAAATTACGCAACCCAACTAATGCATTAATTTCCGTGTCATATTTCATTCAAACTTGTGATGCCATGTAAGGCAAGTCATTGCTAAAATATGTGACCCTCCACCACGAAATGAGTCGCATGTCACCTCGCGCGGTTCTGCGCTAGGCTTAATATAAGTCCGGGGAGTGTCTGGTAACAGTGTGAGGGTCACCTTAGTCACAGGCGTATAACTCATACAGTTTTCGCTTTTTTTCTAAAACGGTTTTCACCACTGAATAAAGCATGAAAAAAACTCTGTAGGAAAATGTAAAAATATGAAAATCATGCAAATGTGACATGCGACTCATTTCGTGGTGGAGGGTCACATATTGCGTTGGTCCTACTGAGATTCCAACGAGGGATTCTGGACTTGTTAATTACTGACGGGTCTGTCGCAAAATCCACAAACGCGTGCAACAACTTGTGAAAGGTCTCTTTGACGTCCAGTTCTTCACGGTGACACGAGTTTTAAACCTCTCTGCTGAAGTCCCCAGGAACCGAAGACAAGGGAGCTAACCACTGCCGCAGAGATTCTTTTTGAGGCCCCGCTTCTCTGCCCATTGCACCGGGTCCACCTTCTGCAAGGGCAAACATCAGAAATTGTATTCATCAAACAACAACAAGTATGAGATAAAGAAGATTTTTTGTTTGTTTGTTTAACGCCCAGCCGAGCACGAAGGGCCATATCAGGGCGGTGCTGCTTTGACATATAACGTGCGCCACACACAAGACAGAAGTCGCAGCACAGGCTTCATGTCTCACCATTATTCTGACACCGGACCAACCAGTCCTAGCACTAACCCCATAATGCCAGACGCCAGGCGGAGCAGCCACTAGATTGCCAATTTTAAAGTCTTAGGTATGACCCGGCCGGGGTTCGAACCCACGACCTCCCGATCACGGGGCGGACGCCTTACCACTAGGCCACCGTGCCGGTGATAAAGAAGATGTAATGTAGGCTTATAACTGATCAAATCCAGCACGAACATAAATCACACAAAAAGAAAACCAAAGAAAAAATACACACACAAATATTATGAAGAAAAAAACACACATCCCTTTTACCACTACCCGACCCGCCCTGTTTTGTGTACCCGATTCGGAAACATTTTCAAAAGAGGGGGTGGGGGGGGGGGGGGTCATTTGAGTTCAAATTGAATTAAATGAAATTTTAAAAAACAAAATAAAATGAAACTTTTTAAAAGGTATCACGCACAACTGTGATGGGGAAAAAAAGCAGATGTGTTGATTTTGCTGTTGTTAATTGTTGTTTTGTTGATATTGCCGTCATCGTCGTTGTTATGTTGTTGTTGATGTGGATGTTTGTCTGTAAGGCTGTGTTTTTCCATCGGAGAAAGCCAACTTAAGCCTCGTATTCTTCTTCTTCTTCTTCTGCGTTCGTGGGCCGAAACTCCCACGTACACTCGTGTTTTTTGCACGAGCGGAATTTTACGTGTATGACCGTTTTTTACCCCGCCATTTAGGCAGCCATACGCCGTTTTCGGAGGAAGCATGCTGGGTATTTTCGTGTTTCTATAACCCACCGAAATCTGACATGGATTACAGGATCTTTTTCGTGCGCACTTGGTCTTGTGCTTGCGTGTACACACAGGGGTGTTCGGACACCGAGGAGAGTCTGCACACAAAGTTGACTCTGAGAAATAAATCTCTCGCCGAACGTGGGGACGAACTCACGCTGACAGCGGCCAACTGGATACAAATCCAGCGCGCTACCGACTGAGCTACATCCCCGCCCAAGCCTCATATTAATTGACCGAAGATGACTTCGCGAAGTCTACTTCACAAAGCTCGCTGCACGAAGCTTTGGCACTGAATTTGTGCCTATTAATTCACTCTTGGCATGTCATCATATTCACAATTCTGTATCATAAAGGTAGATTGTTACACCCCCGGTATAGGGGTGTGTATAGGATTCGGTCGATGTGTTTGTTTGTTTGTGTGTGTGTTTGTGTTCGCATATAGATCTCAAGAATGAACGGACCGATCGTCACCAAACTTGGTGAACAGGTTCTATACATTCCTGAGACGGTCCCTACAAAACTTGGGACCACTCAAACACACGGTTAGGGAGTTATTGGTGGATTAAGATTCTACAAGGACTTATAGAGGGACATATTAATGGTCAAAGGGAAATAACCTTCTCAGTTGGTGGCAGTGAGAATGGTTATTTCCCTTTGACCAACGGGGGTGTTTTTCCTACCTCGGAGGAATTTCTTGTTCTAATTGTTTTCACACTTGTTTCTACACGCTCTGAAATTATCAGAGAAAAAATATTAGCAAAATTTGAGGGAAGTCGTATGTTTTTAATACTCGGCATTGATAATTGTTTATCACGTCGTCGGTTGTCACTCACCGGATCGGCAGTTTCCGATGTGCTGTTAGCAGCCTCAGTCAAGCGGAAAAACTTGCTGAAGCGTGATGAAGCCAGGATGGTGGCCAGTTCCGCATCAACCACCACACTCACATCCTTCTGAAAACGGCAATGTCATAACAGTTTGAATATTTTTTTCCATTTACAGATTTCTTGCCAAATATTTATTTCAGGTGACATTTACAGTTTCGCATCAACCACCACACCCACATTCGTCTGAAAACTGCAATACCATTACGGTTTGAATATTTTTTCCATTTACAGATTTCTTGTCAAATATCTGTTTTGGGTGAATTTACATTTTACATGTGTTATTTACACGTGACGTGTTGAACCTTTGGACAATTTCTGCCGCTTGTGTCTAAGGTAAATCGTACAGATAATGAATGGACTCCGCTTTTAGATAAAGGGTCGAACATGTGTCAGTTAGAAAAAGACAATAACACGTTTTATATCGATGAATATCCTCCAAGTACAACAGCCTTTTAACCCTTACCAGTTACCTCCCTTGACCATCCGAAGAAATCTTCAGATGACTTAATTCCGAAATTCCCATTGACTCTATTCTGCCGACAAGCCGTTTTATGCACTCAAATTAACAACTCACACCGTGTATTCATATTAATTTAGTGGTCGTATCAAGTAAGTCTATTATAACTCTTTTACAAATGACGATTTTCGAAAATTTGTTTGTTTGTTTGTTTGCTTAACGCCCAGCCGACCGCGAAGGGCCATATCAGGGCGGTGCTGCTTTGACATATAACGTGCGCCACACACAAGACAGAAGTCGCAGCACAGGCTTCATGTCTCACCCAGTCACATTATTCTGACACCGGACCAACCAGTCCTAGCACTAACCCCATAATGCCAGACGCCAGGCGGAGCAGCCACAAGATTGCCCATTTTAAAGTCTTAGGTATGACCCGGCCGGGGTTCGAACCCACGACCTCCCGATCACGGGGCGGACATGGGTTGTAGAAGAGTGACCTTTTCCTGCAAAACCTCGTACACACATTGGAGGGGCCAATCACCAGTGAGGGGTGGAGGGGCTAAACACTAGCGAGGGGTGTGTCGGAAACACGTGCGTGTTTCCACGTGTTTCCACGTGTTTCCGACTCACCCCTCGCTAGTGATTGGCCCCTCCACCCCGCACTGGTGATTGGCCCCTCCAATGTGTGTACGAGGTTTTGCACGAAAAAAATCACTCTCTCACCACCTGTACAAACCAGACGGAGTTATTTCCAAAAATCGTCTATTGCGTTAAGCTTTAAGTCATACCTTGAAAGTAGTCGCGTAATCGAATTCTATCTTGTCTTCACAGCTCTCGATTCCTCCCAGGTATGTTGCCCGGCTCACAGGTTGAAGATCCTTCGGCAGTTTGAACAGGCGGTAAGTCACTGACACGAACTTGGCCCCGTCTGCAGGATAAAAACAGGCAGCATGTGCTGTGGAATTATCTTTGAAATGAATGTTGTGGTGAGGGGGGCGGGGTAGAGAGAGAGAGAGAGAGAGAGAGAGAGAGAGAGAGAGAGAAGGGGGAGAGACAGAAAGAGAGAAGGGGTAGAGAGACAGAGATACACAGAGAGAGATATGGAAAGAAAGAGAGAGAGAGAGACAGCACACAGGAAGAAAGAGAAAGGGAGAGAGGGGGGGGGGGGAGGAGAGGCAGACAGACAGACAGAGAATAAGCGAGAGAATGACTGAGAGAGATAGTTAGACAGCTTTGAGAAAGAGAGAGTGAGAGATGTGGAAAGAGACAGAGACATAAAGGGTCAGGTAATATTTTTTTCAAGAATAAACCGACAAACAAACTATATAAATGAACAAACGAACAAACTGATATCCGCACACACGCACCCTCCCCCCCCCCCCTAACACACACACGCACACATACAAATCCTTACCCAGCAAGTGGTCAAACTTGGATGTGTCGACCATGGTGGCAGTGACCAATCTCGGACGACTAAAGCCAACAGTCTCGGCCAGCCTGTACAGCTCCTGCCACTGCAGTGCCCCTCCCATCCCCTCGCCTTGAGAGTGAAACAAATACATAAATAATTGATTAATAAACTAAGATAATAGATCTTTACTTCAGAAGAGGGATCCACAGTCAGTTTTGTTTTGCTCTTCCAAAATGATGACAAAAAAGATGTTTGGTGGCTAGTTGTCATACCAGCTTTTGTTGTTGGTCCTCGGGGAGCATATCGCCTTTTGTTTCATCTTTATCAACCTCGGCCTACGGCCTTGGTCAATATAGATGAAACAGAAAACGATTGGCTCCCCTCGGACCTAAAAGAATGCTGGGCTGTCAACAAGCCACCAAACATCTTATATTGTAATTCTCAAAGTGTAAAATCTGATGTTTGTTAATGTGTGTGTGTGTGTGTGTGTGTGTGTGTGTGTGTGTGTGTGTGTGTGTGTGTGTATGCGTGCGTGCGTGCGTGCGTGCGTGCGTGTGTGTGAATTAACAGTTTTTTCAGATACATATAACATAAAGAATAGAACGATATTGACGTACAGTTTGACAAGTTTGGGGTTAATTTTGTTTTTGTTTATAAACGTAATTAGAACTTGGCGCGATTTCTTTAATACTGTGGAAGAACAAGGAACATCTGCACAAAAAGAAGCAGCTCGTGGAATATAGCCTATAGGAAAATACAGACCACAAACTCACCCCACAAAACATGGTCATTCTTCACTTTTTCCGACTGTGGACTGTCTGTGTAGATGTTACTGAAGTACATCTCGCCGCCATCCTTTTCAACCCAAAACAGATTTGGAATCGAAGACATAAATAATTAGTCCCTACAAAGAAAAGTAAGTTGCACGGCTGTAAAAGACCAAAGTGAACAAATCGAAATGTCATTTATATAAAGTTAATGTTCGGAATAGCCAGAACACAAAATTTAAAACAAAAAACTGACTGTATGCATCCATACACCAGTCACTGTTTTTACAGAAACATATTAGAAAGCATTCATAAAGGGTAGGGAAGTCCAAAACAGAGTGAAGACATAGCTCATCAAGCATCTTGTTTTTCAATTTTAGTTCACGGATATACCTTCAATGCTTCGTTGCAAGAGAGCATTTAAACGAAGCAAAATATTTTTTCACATAAAATATGCAGTCTAAGGCCAACAAAAAAATAGGTGTGGTTACGGTAACATAGCCCCCCCCAAAAATAGGGTAGGAAGGTAGGCAATCACTTTTTTTTTTTATAACTTTTTTTCTAATGTGTACAAATTAAACCTACTTAACAGGGAAATAAGTGTGCGACTCGGGCGATTTCGCTTTCATTGCGTTTTCACTTTTCTGCACTCGGTTTTTTTTTTTGTTTGTTTTTTTGACAAATGTAATAAAAAGTTATAGGGTCGGCCCCTAAAAATAGGGTAGGTCGGGTTACCGTAACCACACCTATTTTTTTTTAGGCCTAAAACTCGTGGTCGTAAAATGTAAAACAACTGACTGTTCTTGTACATCAGAGTCATTGCTTTACAAAAACATATTAGAAAGCCTTCATCAAGGTCATAGGAAAGTGCAATATAGAGTGAATTAATAGCTCAAGTAATTTGTTTGTGTTTGTTTCAAATTTAGTTCACGGACATACCTTTAATGATCGACAGGCCTCCGCCAGCACTGCTTGTTTATCCGGACACAGACAAATCACACAGTTGGAACTGAAGCACAGCGAGATAAAGGTGTCATTGTACTTATTTGTCAAGGTCATCGTTTATGTCAAGGTCAAAGTTCATGTCAAGATCAAAGTTAATGTCAAGGTCAACGTTAATGTCAATCAACGCCACAATTATGAGCACTTTTTATCCTCCGCCACAACGACAAAACAAGTAATATTGTATTTAACTTTCAAGGTCATCGGCAATGTCGCAGGTCTCAGTGTCAAAGCAAATGTCCAGTTCAATGTGCAGTTAAAATTGTAAAAGTAAATGTAGATTTCAATGCGTGTTTGTTGCAACAGGGGCAAAGCATTTGTCAGCTTAGTAAGAAATTCAAGGTCAAAGTTAAGGTCAAAGTTGATCACTTATCAGTGTATAAATCAAAGTGTCATAGTGGAATACGGAGGTGAAAATGCGAGTAAAGGCACATAAAGTTGAAATATTACAATATTACACCAGCCCGGCCAAATGTCTTTTCTATTCCATTTCTGCACGTACTCCTCTCCCACAGGGTTGGCATGATTGTTGAAAGTGTTCGCTGGGTATGTGTGTATATATAGTGTGTATATATATGAACTAGATGAATACCCGCTTCGCCGGGTACGGCTTCGCCGGGAAGAAGTAGAGCCGGGGACCCGGCTTTGCCGGGTGTACGCCGGCAAACGCACCGTACGAAGGAAGGGAGATAAACGCGCAAAACACTGGAGAAGATAAGGAAGAGTTACTGGGAATGGATGTACAGAAAATCCAAAATCGGTTGAGCACGCACGTGTTCAACATTTTCCACGATTGTGTCCGGGGTCTACATGAATATGCCCACCAAATTTGAAGCACATCCATCGAGAACTTCCGCTTCGCCGGGAAGAAGTAGAGCCGAATACCCGGCTTCAGCCGGCGCACCATACGAAAGAAGGGAGATAAACGCGCAAAACACTGGAGAAGATAAGGAAGAGTTACTGGGAATGGATGTACAGAAATCGGTTCAGCGCTGCGCGCTGAGAGCACGCACGTGTTCAAAATTTTCCACTATTGTGTCCGGGGTCTACCTGAATATGCCCACCAAATTTGAAGCAAATCCATCGAGAACTTTGGCCGTGAATCGCGAACACACAGACAGACAGACAGACAGACAGACACACACACACACACAAGCCGTATATATAGATATCGATAGAAGATAGATATTGTGTGAACAGTACATGTGTTGATTTTTGTCCGTATGGTTAATTGTTTTATGTAGGTTGTACATTTAATTGTTTTTTTCTGTATATGTTCTTTTGTAAAGGGCCTAGAGCCATAGGTTTGGCACTTAAAAATGTCCAGTTATTATCATTATTATAAACAAGATACCCATAACGCAGTTCTTGTCAACATCGACACATTTATTTTCATCTATTTTTAGTGAATTCACTTTGATCATGGTTGCAAATGGCAAGGTCAGGATGCTCATCAAGGTCAAGAGTGGAACCATTATCCTTTCGCAAACAGTATCGTAACTTTAGACACAGTTTTCAATGCCGAGTTACGTCACGGATCTAAGTCAAACGCACGCAAGTATATTTAAATAACTTACATAACAAGGTCAAAAGTATTGTCCTTGATTCCAGCATCACCCAGTTTCTCAATGTATCCGAATCGGAAATCCACGTTGGGTTTGGAATAGCCGCATTTCTGCATGTGGTAGTCGAGAAAACTCCTCGAGTAATCCAGCTGTAAGAACAAGCAACACAATTCAAGTGTGGCATACATTGTGTCACAGAATAACAAAGAAAGAGAATGCATTGTACAAAATTAAAATACGAATTTGGGATTTTTTTTAAATTTCGGAAGTCTCTTTGAGCATACATGCACGCACGCACGCACGCATGCAATGCACGCACGCACACACGCATGCACGCACGCACGCACGCACGCGCGCATGCACACGCACACACACACACGAACACGCACACACACATGCACACACTCACACACGCACTCACACGCACGCATACACACACACACACACACACACACACACACACACACACACACACACACACACACACAAACTCACAATCTAGTAATTTAGCAAAATGATTAAGAAATGATTTGACCTGTTCCTCTGTCATATCAATGCCAACCACGTGACCAGATGGACCAATCAGCTTGCTCAAAGCAAAACAATCGCGACCGCTCCCGCTTCCTAGGTCAAGGACGTCAATGCCGGTCAGAGCTTGCGGTATCACAGGACCGCAACCGAAGTATCTGAAAATCAAAACACGTTTTGAAGCCGTTATACAATCAAACACACAAAACAAAAAACATAAAGGAAATCTTAGATGCTAATAACAAGTTATTTCAATTTCAACGTTCATTTGTAAGCTTGGGTTCATGTCGAGCATGAACTGGGTTGTTTGTGTGTGTGTGTGTGTGTGTGTTTGTTTGTGTGTTGTTTGTTTGTTTGGGTTTGTTTTTTTTT
>NC_090255.1:8056088-8076088 GCF_037325665.1 Littorina saxatilis
CTAGGGCGGCAAGTTGCCGAAATAATTGTGCCGCCCAGTTCGTCAGTTTTGTTTACAGGCAAATCAAGAAAAACAAAAACAAGAGTGAGACATGTTTAGCATGAACATATACGTATACTTTTTAAAAGGGATATACCGTTACATTTCTTCTGCTGGGGCAAAACATTTTAATATGCAATGTTTTGTAATGGTTTCCCAGTGAAAAGACGACGCAAGGGAGTTAACTACCGTAACCGCGATTGAATGCACACAAAAAAATTCCTTTTAATTAAATTATGTGTGGTTGCGTGCCAACGCACACAAAAACACCAGTCATAGATGAATGTCTTACTCTTCATATTTAATTGAACTTTTTAAGGTATATGTCATACATGCACCATATCTCGCGAAACGAACTGTGTTGTATATGTGTGTGTTTTTTGTTGTTGTGTTTTAAACACGCACGGTATCGAACAATATTCTCTAGCCCCTAATAGGCAAAGTACCTGTGGGACATGTCACATGAAGCACCATTTATTGATTGAGACTTCAGAGGCATGATTTCAACTATTAGGCCTAAAAAAAAATAGGTGTGGTTACGGTAACCCGACCTACCTATTTATAGGGGCCGACCCTATAACTTTTTATTTTGTAAAAAAAAAAAAACCAAAAAAAAAACCACAAACGAGTGCAGAAAACGCAATGAAAGCGACAGCGCTCGAGTCGCACACTTATTTCCCTGTCAAGTACGTTTAATTTGTACACATTAGAAAAAAAAGTTAAAAAAAACAAAATGATTGCCTACCTTCCTACCCTATTTGTTTTGGCTATGTTACCTTAACCACACCTATCTTTTTTTTTTGGCCTTAGTTCAGAGTCTTAGCAGTTCTCAGAAAATACCAGTTATCACATGCTTTACTGGGGATGGCCAAATCTCAGAATTTTACTTCGTCAGCTGGGCGGTAAAAATCAAGGGTCTGCCAAACCCGGCAAATGCAGTAGGCAGCCCAGAGATCCATAAGTACCTCTCCCAAAGATGGTACTTTTCGGCAAGATTTACAGTTTCAAGCTGTTAAGACAACTTCTTTGAACATGTGATTTTATAGAGTTTTTTGGGGGAAACTGAAAGGTAGCCTCGTCAGGGGACAACTATTCAAACCCATATCCTCATCATCTTGTTTCTCGATTGAGAATAATCATTTATAGATGACTATTATTATTCATTTCCCTTGTTGGGGTGTACTTGCATGTACTGGTGGTTGATTACCCAAATGTCCTCTCAGTGATTGAGGCTTATATGAGGCTCAGTGATTATAAATGTCACTGTTTCTTTAACGGGTTTATTCCGTTCTTTTATGCGTACTAATGGTACAGGTAGATATGAGGAGGGGTGTAGTTGTTTGTTCAACCCATCTCATTATTTTGTTTCTCCACAAACAGATAATCATTTATGTATGATTTGTAGTGTACCTCATAAGATCTGAGTGTTATAATCACAGTAGCTTTGATAGTAGAGGCTGAGCGTTTCCAATGAAGGTAAACGTATTGTAGAGATCGGTAGTCAAAGCTGTTTTGCCTGTCGGTGATGAGAAGGTCATATATATTGCCCTTGGTTGGGCTGTTGCTCTCCTAATGTGAGGCAGATTAAGTTGAAGTACCTCTCAGTGATTGAGGATTTCGTTGTATGTGTACCTCACAAATTCTGAGGGTAATGATCACAGTAGCTTTGATAGTAGGGGCTGAGCGTTCCCAATGAAGGTGAACGTATTGTAGAGATCGGTAGTCAAGGCTGTTTTGCCTGTCGGTGATGAGAAGATCGTATATATTGCCCTTGGTTGGGCTGTTGCTCTCTTAATGTGAGGCATATTGAGTTGAAGCACCTCTCAGTAATTGAGGGTTTCGTTGTATGTGTACCCACAGAGATATAGAATATTCTATATCTCTGTGTGTGTACCTCACAAATTCGGAGGGTTTTGATCACAGTAGCTGTGATAGTGGGGACTGAGCGTTCCCACTGGCAAGTAGTGAAGTGAAATGAAAGTTTTACGCCCTCACGGCAAAGCCATTAGGGGCATGTTGTTTTGGCAAGTAGTTGACTGCGTGTTTAAGTAGATAGTTTGGTCAGAGTTGATCTGAGGTCTTATTGGCGGGTAACAGTTCCCGCTCATGGGTTGGCTGCTTCGTGTAATTAGGGGATAAGTGTGTGTCACTCAACGTCCCTGTGGTTGGGGGTGGCGTCAGCGATTGGTGTAGTGGGGCTCTTAGCCTTAGGCTTGGTGGGCGGAGTTATTGTGGGGGTCACTGTTGGGCGCGAAACTGCGTCCCTCCCTGTCCGTTGCGGTTGGGTAACCATGTTACGTGTCAGTTCTTCGGTGTACTTAGCACTGGTAATCAGTGTAAGATTAAAGTAAACTGCTCCCCGCACCCCCCAAGCCAGAGAACAAGTTAGTTGATTCCAAATTGTCCATCGGGCTTTCATTGTCATGATGCCGTCTTCGCTTTGAGTCAACTTGTTCAACTTGAACAGTTTTAGGACGTCCTCGTTTTCCAGTGAGAACCTTAATTTTGACAGACGGAATTGCTTCGAATCTCTTCGCGCGCGGCATTATTACGTCAAGCTTTTTTCATCACCGGAAATCGCGTCCGGTAATGGCGACGTAAATTCTTGATTGGAAATTAATAGTAAACGATCGATGAAACAAAAAACGGGATCCGAAAGACACAAAAACTCAAAAGATCAAAATGTAAACTGTATGTTTTGCTAGTTTGGCTTTATTTTCGATTTGGCTCCATTCACTGAGTTATCCGAACGGCGGCAGTGCGGAACCACAGCATCCATCGCTATATATAGCTTCAGCGCGGCTACAGGGGCCTATCATCGCAAAGCAACCCGAAGACTGAGCTACACAGCCTGCTCAGAGTACGTTCTCCGAGTGCAAAGCACCCTTCTCACACGGCTGTCCAGCCTGTATTCAAACATACTTTGTAACCGCTATGAGCGAAGTGCAATGGGTGCACACACACACACACACACACACACACACACACACACACACACACACACACACATTCGTTGTGGTCCATTACGTTGCTCTCTGCTCCCGTTACTGATCGACGGATAAAGAGCTAATGTTACTGTAAAAACGCATTCTTCTTTACATTGTATTGATATATTATCTGCATTAGCAAATCAAGATCCTTTTTACATTTAGTCAAGTTTTGACTAAATGTTTTAACATAGAGGGGGAATTGAGACGAGGGTCGTGGTGTATGTGTGTGTGTCTGTCTGTCTGTGCGTGTGTGTGTGTAGAGCGATTCAGACCAAACTACTTGACCGATCTTTATCAAATTTGACATGAGAGTTCCTGGGAATGATATCCTTGGACATTTTTTTCCTTTTTTCGATATATACCTTTGATGACGTCATATCCGGCTTTTTGTAAAAGTTGAGGTTTGTACAGCAATTTTCGACGAAGGCCGGACTTCGGTATTGCATTTCAGCTTGGTGGCTTAAAAATTAATTAATGACTTTGGTCATTAAAAACCTGAAAATTGTAATAATATTTTGTTTTATATAAAACGATCCAAATTTACGTTCATCTTATTCTACATCATTTCCTGATTCCAAAAACATTTAAAAATGTTATGTTTGGATTAAAAACAAGCTCTGAAATGTAAAAATATAAAAAATTATGATCAAAATTAAATTGCCGAAATCGATTTAAAAACAATTTCATCTTATTCCTTGTCGGTTCCTGATTCCAAAAACATATAGATATGATATGTTTGGATTGAAAACACTCTCAGAAAGTTAAAACTAAGAGAGGTACACAAAAGCGTGCTATGCAGCACAGCGAAACCACTACCGCGCTGAACAGGCTCGTCAGTTTCACTCCGTTTTGCAGAAGGGCGGACTACGGTCATTGTGAAAAAATGCGGTGCGTTCAGTTTCATTCTGTGAGTTCCACAGCTTGACTAAATGTAGTAATTTCGCCTTACGCGACTTGTTTTAATTTACTCCGCGACGTTAGTTCTTGTGCCACCTTTATTAATAAATTTATTTATTTATCTTTGTCGAAGTGGCCTTACTTGGAACGAGTTCGTAGCTGTTGCGCTTTCAGGGAAAAAAAAGAAGGCTCCAACAATTTGATTCTACGAAGTTTAGATTCTGCCAAAAGCCCAGTTGCATTTAAATGGCTTGAAACAATCAATTTTTCGTTGACGAAAAAAGTCCTTTCAAAGTGCCAATTCGACGTTAAAATATTGCTTTAAAAAAAAAATGTTTAACTAATTTATTTTATTATACGAAAAAACGACACGGTAAGGACTTTGATGATCGAGTGAGAGGCAAGCCATGCACTCGTCGTTGATCTCATTCTAGGCTATGCGTATCGACATAGGTCACGTTCGCGCCATAACCTGGTCTTAATTTTAAACTGTCTAGTGACCCTTACTTGCACTTCGGTTTGGGGGCAAAGACCTTGACCTTTCTGATAACTAAAACACAAAAGCACACACACATGCGACAGGCAGTGTATGTGCTAACTGTTTCACTGTTACACAGCACGCACACTTGCTTATCACCGGGGGAAAAGAGTTTGTAAAATCCGTTCGAAGAATCGCCCCCTTTCCTCCCCCCCCCCCCCCCCACACACACACACACACACACACACACACTCAATGACACACCCGTACACACTGACACACACACACACACACACACACACACATCCAACAACAACAAATAAACAAACCCAAAGGCAACAAACAAAAATGCACAAAACAAAACAAAAACACCAATGAAAATTACAGAAATTGAAACGATAAAAACAACACAACAGCCACAACCACTGACCACATCAAAAAACAAATAAACAAACCCAAAGACAAAACAAACAAAAAATACCAAAGGAAATTACGGAAAATAAGATTGTCATGCTATTATTATGA
Organism: Littorina saxatilis; assembly: GCF_037325665.1. NCBI lineage: Eukaryota > Metazoa > Mollusca > Gastropoda > Littorinimorpha > Littorinidae > Littorina > Littorina saxatilis. The sequence goes on from NC_090255.1 coordinate 8,061,018, forward strand.
GTGTTGTGAGCAAGCATCGAGTGATCGGCAGTCCTCGGTGCTTCAATTCAGTTTTTCGTCAGGATTCAGGAATCGTTCATTACAGCAAGGGAGGTAGCCTCTGTTTATTTTCAAGCTTTGGGAGAGATTATGTCCCCTGCCATGAAAAATTGGGTTCGTGCGTTCGTGTGTGTGACTGTGCACGGACGTAGGTAATGTAAGTCCGTGGACTGTGTCAGTGTGTGCGCGTGTGCACGCGATGTTCTTGGTTTGTAGCGGAAAATAAAATGTGGTATTTCTTTTTGTGCTGGATGTTTCTTGCACAAAATAGTTTAATGTAAGGACTGGCAAATGTCTGCGCATAATTAAAAGACATGATAATCCAGTCTATCGGGAAATGTAGCAGGTAAGACTTAAAGAGGCAATGCTATATCCTTGTTAACATTGAATAAGTATTAAGAAAATGTATGTTGTTCAGTTTGTTATAAATATACATGTAATATTAAATATAATTTGCAAAACAATTAAAAATTGCAAGAATCGATGACTGTGAGGTCTTTCTTTCTTTATTTATTTGGTGTTTAACGTCATTTTCAACCACGAAGGTTATATCGCGACGGGGAAAGGGGGGAGATGGGATAGAGCCACTTGTCAATTGTTTCTTGTTCACAAAAGCACTAATCAAAAATTTGCTCCAGGGGCTTGCAATGTAGTACAATGTATTACCTCACTGGGAGAATGCAAGTTTCCAGTACAAAGGACTTAACATTTCTTACATACTGCTTGACTAAAATCTTTACAAACATTGACTATATTCTACACAAGAAACACTTAACAAGGGTAAAAGGAGAAACAGAATCCGTTAGTCGCCTCTTACGACATGCTGGGGAGCATCGGGTAAATTCTTTCCCCTAACCCGCGGGGGGAATGACTGTAAGGTGTGAATGTACGTTCTATACATGCATGGACTGATGATGCGCTTAGAATAAATGCCAACAAATTCAAACAAGAAAGCCTGAGCGCATACATGCACACAAACATTTCTGTGCAAACGCGCACACAAATACAAGCAAATTTTTTGTACAAACGCATGCACGCACACACACACACATGCATGCAAACATTTCTGTACAGACACACACACATTTCTGTGCAAACGCACACACACACACACACACACAAAAAAATACAAGCAAACTTTACTGTACAAACACATGCACACACACACACACACGCAAACATTTGTGTACAAAAACACACACACACATTTGTGTACACACACACACAACACACCAAGTAATATTTAACCACAATTTATTTCTGTCAGGCTTACAACAGAGACCAGATGCACTACAAGACATCAGATTCACAATTTTCAAACTTCTTCGACATCACACAGATTTTCAAACGTCATCTGATGTCACCATACGCGCCAGCTCAGTCATCCTCTGCTTATCATTGATATCATATTACATCATACAGTGGACCCCCTTTTTAAGATCTGAAATCTGAGAAGACTGGGAGACAGGAGTGGGTTTGGGAGTGCTAAAAATTAAAAATAGACAAATTTATTGATGGTCCGGTAGCTCCGTTGGTAGAGCACTGGACTTGTGTCAGTTGTGATCGGAAGGTCGCAGGTTCGAATTCGGGCCGGGACGGACACGGGTCAACTTTTTGTGCAGACCCAGAGATGGAAGCCATGTCCCACCCCCGTGTCACCACAATGGCACGTAAAAGACCTTGGTCATTCTGCCATAAGTGCAGGTGGCTGAATACACTTAAACACGCAGACACCTGGGTAGCGCGACTCCGTTGCTGCTATAGCTTTTCACTGGGAGGAAGCGACCCGAATTTCCCAGAGATCGAACAATAAAGTAATGAATATTAAAATGAAAATGTCAGCAACAGAAGATCTGGAACAGCGAAATCTTAAAGTAGGGGTGGGGGGAAGTCAAATGAAGGTCTGACAGGAGGATCCACTGTACAAAACAACCAGCTACAACAAAACATACAATATCGTTATCATTGCACATCAATAAGGAATATTCTTACAGATTGAATAAGTTACACAGGGATGGTCAAATCGTCCAACCGGTCGCCAGGGGCGAGTAAAAAATCCGCCTGGCAACTCGCCCGCTTGGCCAGTGAAAATTCTGGTCAAATGCAACATTGTTGGTTGTAATATCGAGTTTCAAATCAGATGGAGCAACTTTGGTATGCACCGGGCCAGCGAAATTTCTGGTGGGCTAGTGACTCTCTTGCAGTTACTCACCCAGCTGGCGAGTTAAAATGTTGGGATAATTATGGTCATCCCTGGTTACATGAAAAATGTATGAAATTGAAACCTCTGCTTTACTACTTTCAAATACTTCCGCATAAAGCATTATACATATCTATTCTAACCTTCGCTCGTCCGGGTTATCAACTACACACGGAAGTCGCCGTGCGGACCCATGCTTCTCATTTCCTTCTTTGAGAAACATGGGTCCGCACGACCCCACAATGTTTGTAGTCTAAATATAACCTTTTTTTTTAATTACTTCTCGCTGAAATTTTAGGACATAAGAGCTTTTTAGGTGCCTGAGGCATTCTTAAAAGCTCATTAAAATATCCCAACTAGTTATTTGCAATTAAACACCCTTCTGGGTCCACATGGACCCACGACCACCCGCGAAGTTTAAGACTCCTTCCTTGAAAGAGAGGTTTTCACTGTGCTTTGAAAGTCACAAAAACTAAAACAACACAAACAAAAAGAACCATACATTAAATAACAACAGTATGTTTTGACAATGTCATCTACTGGCGTTTAAATAAAGAAAAGTCAAAGAGCTTGTAATAACTCTGATGCTAAATATCTGTACCTTTTTCCCACAAACCTACAAAATGAAACAAAATTCAACGATACATAACAAATATAATGGTGAGCTGTTCCAAATACAAGAAAAAAGATACACAGATGTGTATGTTTGTGATAGATCTGGCCAGTCCCTTTCATCTATTCACTCTGCACATGTCATTATCAGACACACACACACACACACTATTGCAGCCACAGAGAAAATCTCTGTTTCTCTCTCTCCTTCCGCATGCACGCACACACACACGCACACACACACACACACACACACACACACACACACACACACACAAGAAAACAGTCCATCAAAGGTTACAAGAATGGCTCTCACATAGACTCACGTTCAAGAAGACTGCTCCAAAAGATACAATTTTCACAGAAAAACAGAGTCCAGAAAGGACCACAACAATGCCTTACGAAGATCTGGATGTGTCACTCTGACCCTCTAACTTATGGCCTAATTAGCAACCTGTAAGGACTCCAACATTTTCTCGATGGATTCCAGAACTTTGGTGTCTCTCAACTGTTGGTCTGGCTGCTGGGCCTGAAGAAAAAAAAACCCACATTTTTCAGGAATGCACATTTTTTTTTTAAATGGATTACAAAAATGAATACATAAACTAGGCAAACAAAATACTGCATCCATTTTCGTACCCCAAATAAAACAGTCAATCCTGTGTCATTTCATTCAAACTTTCTGCCTGCGCCATGAAAGGCACTCAACTTGGCTGTCTGTGTCTGGCACACTTTTCGGAGTCAAAAATGTCTTTTTCCGACGTTACTTGACCAACTTCCAAATGATCGTACCCCCAAATTCGAACTGACAAAACTACTACTAACTTTGTTTTTGTGTCCCCAGAACTAGAGTCTATTTGGGACATAACATTGTTGCATGCTAAGAGAGCTGACAAAAACATAAGATACCAATTAAAAAATCAACACAAAGTTTATTATCTAAATACTATGTGTCAGGGGGTTAACTTAAAGTAAAAAGCAAAATGTACGGACAGCAGATGAAAAAAGTCTTTGTGTTGTACTTCTAGAAAATGCACCTTTTCCCTGATCACCATACTTCTTCTTCTTCTGCGTTCGTGGGCTGAAACTCCCACGTACACTCGTGTTTTTTGCACGAGTGGAATTTTACGTGTATGACCATTTTTTACCCAGCCATTTAGGCAGCCATACGCCGTTTTCGGAGGAAGCATGCTGGGTATTTTCGTGTTTCTATAACCCACCGAACTCTGACATGGATTACAGGATCTTTTTCGTGCGCACTTGGTCTTGTGCTTGCGTGTACACACGGGGGTGTTCGGACACCGAGGAGAGTCTGAACACAAAGTTGACTCTGAGAAATAAATCTCTCGCCGAACGTGGGGACGAACTCACGCTGACAGCGGCCAACTGGATACAAATCCAGCGCGCTACCGACTGAGCTACATCCCCGCCCGATCACCATACAAAACCTAGAGTTGTCTGTCCTTCCCCAAAATAATATTTGGGGCTGGGCAAGCACAACTTGAACAAGGGTTCGATATCATCTGATCTCATCAAAGGCAACATTTCCCATAATTCTAATTCCACACATCCCATAGCTTTTTTTTTCAAATTCCTATCTAACATCAGTCTCAGAGAGGGATGACTGCTACCTCAACTGACGAATTCTGAAAATAACTCAGTTTTGGAAGAGTTGCTTTTCCTTGAAAATACTGAGGCAAACAAACCCACGTGACACTGAAGGCCAAAGACAGCTTTCCACTTGCAGGAAACGTCACAAATGTTATAGCAATGGAATAATGAAGCATGGCTGCCAGCCTTATGACTATGAAATTCCTGTGGGCGTCCCGGGGCCGCAGAAAGCCGTTGACTGACTTATCGATAAAGTCATACTTCCGTCTTTTACTGCGGTAAAAACCTCACTTTAGCCTTTGTTTTTTTAATCTTGTTTCGTTGTTTTCGGCAGCCTCTTTAGAAGGCCCAAACCGGAAAGAAGCACAATCATTTTCCGTACATGCGCACATCGACTTGCCAGGTCTCGGTTAACCAGTGCGTCTTTTCACCGGTTTCGTCCCCAAAAAAGAGGCTGCTTTCACCAATAATTTTACAACATTTTCTTTTCGGGAAAATCAAACACATTTCAGGATTTCGTGATGGATTTCAAACATCGGGAGATTCCCCCAAAAATTCGGGAGGGTTGGCAGCTATGATGAAGTAATAAGTGAAAAAACAATGGAAATGAAAAAATAAAAGGATTTACCTTGTACTTTGTGGCAATCTGTTCGGCAGCCCATGCAGCGTATTTACTGTTCAACGATCGTTCCTTGGCTCCCTTGCCTGAACTCGAGCTCAGGTTTGTGGCCGACTGAAAGTCAAAACAACAAGATCTGATAAATAAAAGGAAGTAAGCGCTCAAAAAGTGAGAGTTACGCGGAACCAGTCTCCTCGTATTTGAGAGAATAAGGCCACCAAAAAAATAGGTCTGTTTACGGTAACCCGTCCGACCCTAGTTTTTAGGCCCGACCCTAATCTTTTTTTTGGATCGTCTGAAAAAAAACAAAAACGCATCCAAAATAGAGCTGTTTGAGCTCAAACAGCAGACGACAGAAGGGAGGTAAGCTCAAAGTACTGTTTATGGTTATGTTGGGCAAAAACAGGGATTGATGAGAAGAAATGAACTGTGAAACATCATAGAGAGGGGAGAAAAAAAAAAGAAAAAAAAATGGAAAAAAAAAAAAAACACCTACCGACCCTATTTTTTCACCCTATGTTACCGTAAACAGACCTAATTTTTTTTTGTGGCCTAGAAAGCATTGAAATGAACAAGCGACTTTCATCCTTAAAACAACACAACCTCAAATGTAACATCAGTATTAAACCTGTTGCCCGCTAGAGCGCCAAATATTGCTCGCTTGAGAACCTATATGCAGAACCTGATAACAGCCGCAATACGCAATGCATATTTTGGATTCTGGATACCGGATTCCTCTGAGGTTTGAGTGTGACTTTGCTGTATGTGTATGATTTTTTAAAGTTTGAAATTAACGGAGTTACTGCCCATGCCACAGGAGGCAAAGAGTTAAATATTCATCATGCAATTTTAATGTGCAAGAGTTGATTCTACTGTTACAGTCCTTGTAAAACAACATGAAGTGAACCATAGACTTCCAAGAGTGAATTGTTATATGAACACACACACAAACACACACCCAAGCCTCCCAAAACCCTGACAAAATTCAAGGGACAAAACTCTCTGGTATCGCAATCAACGCAAAAGGCATGATTGCAACTCTTCTTCTTTTGCGTTCATGGGCTGAAACTCCCACAAACCCATGTGTTTTCAGCATAAGTGGGTTTTTACATGTATGATTGTTTTTACCAATTGCTGCTCAAAATGCACTGACCAGGAAGAGTCCATACAGGGCCCTCATGTTGCTGGGCGACAGCTTGACCGCCTGAGCGTAGTATGACCGAGCCATCTCCATGTTGTCCGTGCCTCCGTACGTGTACTTGATCTGACAGAAACAAATTCAATAATAATACAATAAAGACGTAAGGTAAGGTATTCCTATAGCCATATTTCATCATTGGGGAAGTGACATGTTAGAGATCTCACCATTCCTGGGCCAGCTTAATGGGGGCGGTACTCATTTCCTCTCTCTCTCCTCTAGCTGCCTTTGCCTTCCCCGTCCCGAAAAATAATAGGGTCAGGTATCTATTTCCAGCTGGGTGGACTGGAAAGCGCTCAGAAAAATTGGGTATTTGTATTCATCCCGATTGGGGGTCGATCCTTGACCACTAGCGTGAGACTGAGAGGCAAGCACTCTAAGCACTATGCCACTCCGCCTCTCCACAATAAAGAACTAGGTCCTAAGAATAAACACAATGTTGTGAAGTCATTACATGTGGACCTTAACATTATTTTCAGTCAAAGTCAATGGTGTGGGTTAAATGACAGATGACCTGTGTTTATTTTGTTAGAGCGTTTTGTTGAATTTTTTTTCCGTGAGAAGTTATACTATTTTTGGGGGCGGTTTTTCATAAAATTCAAGGTCACTCATTTTTATCACTGATATCTTTTGAATGACTGTAGATTTCAAAAAAAGCCTCTAACAAAAGTTGGGTATTGTGCTAAAGTATAAATAACAAGCACCAAAACAAAATTCCTTACGGTTTTGTAAAAGCCTTAGGGTTTTAAAAAGTGACAGTTTGGTGGCCATCTTGGATTGCTACCAAGGCAACCGGTGATCAAAAAAAAAAATATATCATTTTCTCAGGAGATAGACTGAGTTCTTTAATTGTGCAACAATTTTTGACCCAATACTTATGAAACAAACAAAAAAATCACTTTTAACACCAGTGCCCTAAAGAACAACACTGTGTGTATGCGTGTGTGTCTGTCTGTGTATGTGTCCACACCATCATCAGTTGATAATGTCAGGTAAAGCACAAATCAACTAAAGTCAGTCATAGCTAGATGTGAGTTTTATCACAAAATCATTAACCAGGATGAAAATGTCAGAATCATTCCCAACTCTTTCGAACTTTTTGCACACAAATCTAAAAGCTACATCTTACATCTGCGTATTTCTGGTGGTACAGATGGTTGTGGGGATTTGACATGAGCAGCTCTTCAAGGCAGAACGAGGCGTTGGCGTAATCGTGTATCGACAGGTACAGGTCGCACATTTCATTCCACGCTTCGTAGTCGGTCATAAACCTGGAACAACCAACATTCAGATTATGTGACGTTTTTCTTCTATTAGTCTAAGCTGCTCTCAAGCAAGAAATATACACACAGATAAATGTAATCAAGTGCACCAAGCACAACGATCACTTTTGGAGGCAAAGCCAGTCAGACAGGGTTGAGAATTATAGAGCTAATTTAATAGCCCTAACAAATAACTGCCATGGGTACGCCAGGGGTGTACCTTAACTTATTTTGATACCGGCCCCCCAGTCAAAATTTGAACCGGCCCCCCATAGATTCCCAAGAGCATACAAGGTGACAACGGCAGCCAGACTCCATCACAAACAGTTACTCCACATCTCACTGGTGTGCTGTCTACTAACGTACCAAAATTGTTGAGCTACTATAAACAGCTCCAAAGATAAGACTTGAGAAATGGAGAATGCCTCAAGGAAACAATACAGGTATGTACCATTCATGCCAACTTCTAATCTCTATATCATCATCCCCCCCCCCCCCCCCCCCCCCCACGCTTCTACAAAAAAAGCCTTATGCTACATGTAATAGTATTACTACAATAAACATCTTTGCTTGTCTGCCCACAACAATCTACAAACAAATATTTACTCACTTTTTCAAGTATTCGTTCAGCTTTTCAATGGCTTCGGGAATCTTTTTCTGTGCTTTCAGTATGGCAACCAGCCTCTTCTTGGCAAACTGCAATGGCACATTTACAATTTTACAAACACAAACCCATTAACCTTTATTCCCCAAGAGCGCTAAATACCTCGTGCACAAGTTTCCAAATGCAGATCCTTAAAACATTTTCTATGACACATACATGTATATCTGTTTCCATGTCTGCTGGCTTCCTGCAATGTTTGAGCATTTATAATTTCGGAAAACTTGCTGTAGTTACTTTGGTAATGGTACGATTTTTTTCAAGTTTGAAATTGAGAAAAGAATATTTCCGAATCATACCATGTTTGCGTCATCTTTCTCTGTGATCTCCTGGTAGATTTCTATGGCCTTATTAAAGCTGCAGAAGAAAAATAAAACATTTGTCAGATTTTCAAATAAATACGGAGAGTTTATATTTGATTGAATAGGGACACATGCACACCAATGATGCACAACTAAACAAAAAATAAAGAAAAAAGATTAAAAAAACAAGCAAGCAAACAAAACATTAGGTACTCTCAGTTTCTCACTTTTTTTCAGCAAGTTCTGATCTCTTAGTTCTTAAACATTAAAATGACAAAGATGTACATAACTGCAGGCAGAAACATGAATATACTGTAATTCGAATCATTGCATTTCACTGCAGCTTATAATTAAGTCTGATATGTCAACATACACTCAAATGCAATGTTATACGCCATTCAGCCACAGCACTCAAAAAGAATATATATCACGATGTTTGCGTATTTGGACACTTGCTCACATGGTTTTTTTTAACATCGCAAAGTGTATGGCATTCACAAAAATAATGCGTGTGAAAAAATGGATCCCCTCGGCTTTTAGATATGTCACCAATTGCAGTTGCACAGCCGCTTTTCTGTGATTATTACAGCACCCCCATTTAAACGAGTCCTTTCAGAAAAAGTTGTTAAAGCATGTAAGGCAGTATGCAAAAAATGTGCAACAGACAGCATGCACACAATATTATGTGACTAATTTTTCTCAATGTTTTGTATGCCTTACATGATCCCTGCACTGTCAGTTCTTCTTTCTTCATAGGCTGAAACTCCAACGATCATTTACGTGTATGACCACTTTACTCCGCCATTTTGGCAGTCATACGCCTCTTTCAGGGAAAGCATGCTGGGTATATATTTGTGTTTCTATAACCCACCGAACTCTGACATGGGTTACAGGATCTTTTCCGTGTGCTCTTGGTTTTGTGTTTGCGTGTACATACGAAGGGGGATAAGTCACTAACAGGTCTGCACATAAGATGACCTTGGAGATCGTAAAAATCTCCACCCATCAGGTGGGATTTAAACCTAAGACCTTCTGCATGGGAGGCCGGCTTATTATCCACTAGAATGAATACCCGCTTCGCCGGGTAGCCGGCTTCGCCGGGAAGAAGTACTTAGAGCCGTACGCCGGCTTCGCCGGGTCCGAACAATGGACCCGCCAAGCTCGCCAAGCTTAGGTCCCTCCCAGATTCGTGGAATGGGAACAGCACGAAAATGATTCAGTGGCCATAATGCCATTCCTGACCATATCGAGTCCCATCCTTGTCGACGAATGTAACCGTGTTAATCACCTTAGGAGGCGAACTCCACTCAAACAGGACTGAGCAAGTTAGAGCTTCTCAAAGGAAGGCCAGTACATAAAATTACACAAAAGCCGCCAGACCACATCACAAACAGAACTGAACAATGCACAGGTGTTGCTCACATAGAGACACACACACACACACACACACACACACACACACACAAAAACACAGAGAAGCCGTATCTATAGAGAGATAGATGACAGTGTATTTTTCGCGTGGCTATAAATTGATTCGACCTTTGCACTTTGACAGTGAGGATAATTTACGGGTCCAATTTACGTTCTGGACACTGCGTTGACCTTCTAAAAATAGTAACAGTAACAGAACGCCGGGAATATCCGAAGACGCTCCACTCACACTATATAGTGCACCATACGAAGGAAGGGAGGTAAACGCTGAAAACCTGGATAAGATGAGAAGATAAGGAAGAGTTACTTATAATGGTGAAATGAACACAAAAACCAAAATCATTTCAGCGCTGCGCGCTGAGAGCACGTGTTGAAATATCTCATCGATGATATTGTGTCCGGGGTGTAGCTGAATACGGTGTCCAAATTTGAAAAAGATCCACTGAGAACTTTGGCTTTGGTGTGTCGGTATGGGGGCCCGGGTAGCTGAGGTGGAACCAAAATAGCTGAGGTTGAACCAAAATCGGTTCAGCGCTGCGCGCTGAGAGCACGTGTTGAAATATCGACCAGGTTGTGTCGTGTCCCGGGTCTACCTGAATATGCCCACCAAATTTGAAGCAGATCCATCGAGAACTTTGGCCGTGCATGGCGAATACACAAATACACAGATACACAAACACACAGACACAAGTCGTATATATATATAGATTGGGCTATTGCACCCATCATCACTGTCTCTGACAGTAAAAAAGTAAAGTGGTCTCTTTCTCATGGTGTTTTCATTTAAAAAAATCGGTATGGTTACTCACCTTCCCTCTGATTCCAAGAACATCCCTTCCAGTCTCTTCACACGAACACTGTTAGGGAACTTGGCTTCCAGAGCTTCTATGCACAACTGAAATAACCACATGCAAAAATAAATAAATAAACAATTATGAAAGTCACATATTATGTTCCTTGACCCAGGACAAGATATTTAACTTTTAGACAGAAATCAACATTTTGTACAAGATTTAAAGTACCACACTGTAAAACCAATAAAAGAATCTGGGTTTCGGAGAGCCTTCTACATTTTATCATGATAGGCCTAAACTATGAATGGTCTGCGAGTCTGGGGTGTGTTAGTGTTACATGTACCACCTTGACTGCCAGAAGAATTAATCAATCAATCAATCAATGAGGCTTATATCGCGCATATTCCGTGGGTACAGTTCTAGGCGCTCTGCAGTGATGCCGTGTGAGATGAAATTTTATACGGCCAGTAGATTGCAGCCATTTCGGCGCATATTTACCTTTCGCGGCCTATTATTCCAAGTCACACGGGTATAGGTAGACAATTATTAACTGTGCCTGAGCAATTTTGCCAGGAAAGACCCTTTTGTCAATCGTGGGATCTTTAACGTGCACACCCAATGTAGTGTACACGGGGGGAGGGTTCGGACACCGAAGAGAGTCTGCACACAAAGTTGACTCTGAAATAAATTTCCGCCGAACCTGGGATCGAACTCACGCTGACAGCGGCCAACTGAATACAAATCCTGCGCGCTACCAACTGAGCTATATCCCCGCCCCAATTAAGCTAAAATCAATGAAAAATCAAAACAATTATCTTTCACGGGAAATCAACATTACCAAAAGTGAAACAAATTGTCTCCAAGGGGGCAATTCAAATGTCAATACAATTACAACGGTTGTTTCCCTTGTCAGATAATTGATTTTTTTAATGGCAGTAATTTGGCAGTCAAAGGGTTAAGAATGTTGAATGGTACTGGGAGGAAGTGCACTCTGTAATTAACCCGTGTGGACCCAAAAGGGTGTTTAATTGCAAATATCTAGTTGGAATTTTTTAATGAGCTTTTAAGAATGCCTCAGGCACCTAAAAAGCTCTTATATCCTAACATTTCAGCGAGAAGTAATAACATTATTTTAAAAAGGTCAAATTTAGACTACAAATATTGTGGGGCCGTTGCGAACCCATGTTCCTCAAAGAAGGAAAAGCGTGCATCTTTGAGAAGCATGGGTCCGCACGGCCCCACGATATCTTCCGTGTGTAGTCGATAACCCGGACTGGCGAAGGTTAAGGAAATGAACCACACACAAAAACTCACATCAGCAATCTCCAGTTTCTGGCAATCGAGGGCTGCAATGCACACCTGTTCGTAGACATTCCACACTGAAAATGAAAGCAAGGCACAACTCCTTATCCGAGGAGTACTGTAAACCGAAATTATAGTCCACAGGGCCTCACATCCATGAGAGGTAGCAGAGGACAAATGTCCTGGCCAATGTAAAAGTGATAGGACATTTGTCCTGAACAAAAACAAATCAATAGGACATTTTTTTCCTGTAACAAAACGTAAATATAATTATACTTGACTAGTTTCTTGGCGCGAGAGTAAAAGAACAAAAATACTTTTCTTGGCAAAAAGGTAACAGAAAATGTAAAATAAATTACATCGAGTCAGTGCAGTGTTTCTGTCTCTGAACTTCAACTACTGTGTTGGTTCCTTTCTTTTGCTGAAGAGCATTCGCTTCCTCGTGGATGTCCACTTTTCAACAACCTTCACCACCCACTGTGACTTGTGAATGTCATCCTTTGGCCCCTCCAGGTACACACGCATCAAGCTTGAGATGAAGTTACGCCCCGTGGGGGTGAGGGAGGGGGTAGTGTCTTTCTTTGGCTCCAATCAGTGTTTGACTATTGCGATCGACATTCTCACCTGGGTGATCGGGCTCTAACTGCTCTGGGGCTGGAGGAAGCTCAGTTTCCGTGCTACTGACAGATGATGAGGGAAGGGACTTGAAGTGTAATTTCTTCTGTCCCTTTTCTGGGATCAGTTTTCGTTTAGGCGGCATATTTGTTATTTTCGGGGAAAGCGCGAAGGGAGACAACTCTCAACTGGCTTCGAGCATTCTGAGTTGCGAGCCTTGGAAACTCTTTGGTACTGGAGGCACAAAGTGTCTAATTTCGTCTGCTACACATCGCTTCGCATTACATCGATACATTAGCATTCAAACTACTATAAATTAAGAAGTACTGATGATGTCCGGATCAAATGATAGAATAATCGGACATTGACCACTTTGTGACAAAAACAATAGGACATTTGTCCTCCTGCATGAAAAATGTATAGGACATTTGAAAAAAATATCCTCATATGTCCGATGTCCGACGTGGATGTGAGGCCCTGAGTCCATCTGTTTTGGATTTTAATTCAAGGCAATAGTGAAACTAGTTATTTGAAGGTTTTCATTCCTACAAAAATCATACATTCACACACAGTTTGTTAATTGTATGCTATTAAATATAACAACTATATTAGAAGATAACTGGTTTAAAAACATGTTGTCACCACAATCAATGAATCATCGCAGCAATATCCCCCAAATCGCCCTGTGTACTCAAATGATCAATCCCTCCCCATCCACGCCCCCAACTCCCATCTAGTGATCTACATAAATGTAGTTTAGCTGTCTAAATGGTGGGTCACAGTTTTAGCCCACAAACGCAGAAATTGCCCCTTGTGAGGTTCACCGCCACACTGATGAATCGCAAGTGTTCACCCTTCTTTCAGTATGTGACGTCCTTTCCAGGGTGCTATTTCTAGATCATAACTGAAAGGCATACTCTAGAATTAGCCCCATGGAAGTGAAGTCTCAAACTGGAGAAAAAAAATCATTTTGAGACTCATTCACTGATTCAGTGTGAATCTCATGCAAGGCTAAATCAGGATTTATGGTATACAACAGCTGAAAAAAAGACAGAAAGACAGGAAAGACAGCGGAATTGATTAATAATCAATTATGAAGAATTTAAGGAAACAAATGTCCTTACGTTCATTGCCCAGCTTGTGGCTGGAATCCATGAGGACATCCTCCCAGAGTTTGACCACAAGATCGCCATCTCTGACCTGCTCTTCCCTCAGCTTACGCAAAATGCCTCTGGCCTCTGTGTGAATTGTAATTAGATCAATAAGACTATAACTATAAGTAGAACTTCAACTGTCAACAACAACAACAAATTTAGCATCACGTGCCTTTGTTTTCCATCAAAACAAAAAGAAAACACAACTGACACCAGTTTTGGTAAATTCACCGATTCAGTTATTTCGGTCCGCTTGTCGCTTCAGAATAAATGGTAATCCTTTGGTAATCGTTTTCGTTCTGTAAATTGGTACACCGTACCTCTTTCAGGCGATGACCCGCTCTTAAGTATCCTCGTTAATCAAATGAAAGAATGGTCTTGTTTTAAGACAGCATTCACTGATTCAGAGGATTACAAGCAACCAAGCCAACATTACATGTAATGATTATGATGTATAGTACTGATGAGAGATGTAGCAGACAACCTCACTCTGTTCACTAATTATACGCCGTTTGTTTGTAAATCGGTGCAAATTTCAGCTTCAACAGAGGCCTATCAATAAATACTTTGTGTGTTTTATATCCTGCACTATTTTTGGTGAGAAAAGAAGACAGAACCCCCCAGAATTAAGAACCCGGTGTAATTTTACCTTCCCAACTAACGTGCTGCGCCATCTTGATTCTCGTTTTCTTTGCACGAGATCTCGCCTCTCACGCATGCGCACAGGAACAAAACCATAGCAACCAGGCTGGCGTCTCAAAGGTTCATTGCAGCAGATAGAAGGACCACAAAAACAGAGTCAAAATGATTCCTCCCAACGCTTCCCTCGTCAAATATGACAACCCCGTACTTGTCAGCAGAAACACAGACAAGAAAACTCCACGGGTAAGTTATTCTTCTGACATTTTCTTGGTCAAAAGTGTTCTGATTTCTTGGCTGAATCGAGAAACAACCATCTTTTCGTAATGTGATTGTGAGCTTCTCTGTTTTGAGATACGAACATATCGTATTTTTGGCATCCTATACAATGTAAAACCGCTGTGTTAAGTGTAAAATTCGACGATAACAAGCTTCAACAACAACGTTTCAACATAACGACGGAAATACTTGTTTCATTCAAAAGTCTCTGCAAATTATGTACCTACCTTAGGTGGGGTAATTTAATTCAAGGCTCAACAACGGTCCATGGATACTAGCGACTCTGTTTACTGCATGCGTTTCTGCCACTGTGGTTTTGCTTTTATTTCAGTCTTGCCCGTTATCCACTGTAA
>NC_090255.1:8078275-8113730 GCF_037325665.1 Littorina saxatilis
TTCACTCTGAATCACTTCTCTGTCTTAGTAGGAAAGCCGCATGAAATTATATATGTCATTATATTGAGACAAGAAAAGACAATTCATACATCATGATGCTTGAGGAGCAATGCACACACACACTCACACCCTAGGTCAAATGCTTGTCTTTGACCCCACAGTCTCACAGGAACACCAACACAAAGAAATCAGTGATGCAAATCAAAACTTTAATTCTCCCACAAAAAAAACACATAAAATGTATGAGCACCAATGAACACACACACACCATTTCATTTAGTTTTATACACACAAAATGGAAAGGCAAACATCATTAGGCAAGTTTGTTGTTCACAAATACAGAGATACAAAAATTAGAAGATGGAATTCAGAAGAAATGTTCAAGGGTAAAAAAATATTTTACGGTGCACAAAGCTTTCATATACCCACAATAATGACATTATTCAGGATACAGCCTCAGTTGCCTTATTGATTAAAACAAAGTACGTTACTGCTTAGTTTGTGCTGTTTGCATGAAAATGGATCGATGGCAAAGAAATCACAAAAGACTGCAAAACGTAACTTATAACACCACAATTATCACACAGCAGAGGCAAACCTTGGTAACTGGGGTCAAACGGTAACGCAAATCTCAAAAGTTACAGAAGATACTTGTTTGAACTTGACAGTCAAACACACAAAAAACTATACTTCAAGAAAATTACAAGAAAAAAAATTAGTGACATCATTATGATCACAAAGCAGAAGCAACTAGAAAATTGGGGTCAAACTGTTCAGCACTATAATGTCACAGAAGACACACTTTGAAATTGGCACACTGACCCAACAAATAGACAGCACTAATAAATTAATCACATCACAATGATCTCACAGCAGAAGCACTACTTGTAAACTGCAATCAAACTGTACAGCACATCTAAATGCCACAGTAGAACATGTCTGTTTAACACACACACACACACACACAATTAAGAGATAGCACATAACAAATGAATCACATCTTAATGATCAGCAGAAGCACTACTTGTTAAAACTCACACTCACAGGAGAACACCTCTGTAAAAACTTGGCACACCCACACACAAAAATAAACAGACGGCACAAAAAAAACTTTAAAATTACAAAACACATCCGTTTAAACTTTGCACAAGAAACCATAAGACAGACAGCAAAAATAAATGAATCACATCTTGATGCTCAGCAGAAGCACTACTTGTGAACTGGGGTCAAACTGTACAGCACTACTTAAAACTCACATTCACAGGAGAACACCTCTGTAAAAACTTGGCACACCCACACACAAAAATAAACAGACGGCACAAATAAATTAATCACATCAAAATAACACACAGCAAAAGCACTACTTGAAAACTGACGTCAAACTGTACAGCACAATTTAAAAATCATAAAATGCCTCTGTTTAAACTTTGCACAAGAATCCATAAGACAGACAGCAAAAATACATTAATCACATCTTGATGCTCAGCAGAAGCACTACTTGTAAACTGGCGTCAAACTGTACAGCACGACTAAAAAAATTACAAAACACATCCGTTTAAACTTTGCACAAGAAACCCAGTGCCACTATGAAACAACAACAACATGATTTTTGAAAACACATACACACATACGTTCTGGACACCCCCTGAATATGTTGATTTAAACATATGGAAAATGTAACAAAGTTGTGCAATGCAATAATGACACAACGCAGTGACCCCAAAATGTGACAGGGGTATCTCAAACTAGATTCATGTTGGCTATCAACTACAACTACCCTTGAAGTTTTCATAGTTACAAAGCTTAAGATTCAATAACATCTGAGATAACTTCAACGTTAAGTTTTATGAAACAAACATGACTGGCCCCCTGTGACCCCAAAACTTGACAAGGGTCAATCAAACTTAGGTCAAGTCTGGAGATTATCAAACACTAGAAGTATACAAGGTTTCAAACCTGTAGCTTCAAAAACATCTGATATAGCTTCAACGCACAAGTTTTAATCCAATGAAACGAACATGACCCCGCTGTGACCCCAAAATTTGAAGAGGGTCAACCAAACTGAGGTCACTTTGTAAGATCTTTCTTTATTTGGTGTTTTATGTCGTTGTCAACCACGAAGGTTATATCGCGACGGGGGAAGGGGGGAGATGGGATAGAGCCACTTGTCAATTGTTTCTTGTTCACAAAAGCACAAATCAAACATTTGCTCCAGGGGCTTGCAACGTAGTACAATATATTACCTTACTGGGAGAATGCAAGTTTCCAGTACAAAGGACTTTGTAAGATCATCGAACCCTAAATTTTTCAGAGGTCTAGCTTGAAAAACAACCAAGCTAACCTCAAATGTTAAGTTTTTTGGCCGGATATATGGATTGACACATGTATATGAATTCTTAGACTCGCCAATTACTCAGGTGAGTCAATAAGAGACGATTTGGAAAGAACAACAACATGATTTTTGAAAACACATACACACATACGTTCTGGACACCCCCTGAATATGTGCAGAGAAAAGTCTGTGAGTGAACATCATACAGTACTAATGAACAAATTGAGAAGGAAAAAAACCCATGCAGGTGGAAGGTAGAAGACATAAATCAACACTTCCTCATCAGTCCTTGCACACAACACACACAAAATGTACATCTTCTGCCGAGACCTCAGCTCTCGTCATCTCCACCCCAGCACAGTCAAAGTGGCACCAGGAGTGACATTTCTCACTCTGCACCCAGTCTGCCAAATCCGGTTTTGAGCAAAATGGCATGCCGCACATGTTTTTTTCTCGAGGACGTCCATGTTGCAGAAGCCTCTGATGACTGTATTTTCTGAACATCTGGCAGTGACATTGTCGCATCACAGCCACTGGAATGTTTGCCAGCAGCGACTCAGCATTCTGCACACAAGTAAGCAACAATCATAGCAAAACAACTCATTGAGGTCTGGATATATTTAAAAAAACTAAAATAAAAAATAAAAAAACAACAACAACAACAACAACAACAACAACAACAACAACAACAACAACAACAACAACAACAACAACAACAACAACAACAACAGATCAAGTGGACACTTACATAATTAACTGAGAAATACTGAGAATTCAGAGCGCAAAATGATATTTCTTTATCATATTATATATATGCTGTTGTAACTATAGTGCTTTCTACTGGAATTAAGAGAGGGTACAAGTTCTACAACTGACAGATGACACTTGTTAAGTGTTAAGATTAATCTGCATGAACAGTACAAAATGAATTAATTAAGTCTAAGCAAGACCAATGTTGTAGGAATCAAAGGAACAAGGAAGTTTGGGGGCAAATATTGAAACTAGTTATATAAATATATATTAATGAACCTAATTAGCTTTTGTCTGAAGTAACTGAATAAATTTTAAGCCATGAATTGTCATTGTTCAGATTAATTTTAAGCAAGGGGATTAGTGTAAAGTTATGAACACCTTCATCTTTTATTACAATGATAGCTGAGCACTTAAAGTTAAAGAATATTCAATTAAATTGTAACTATGTCACGGTGTAACTGTAAAGTTATGAACAACAAAAGGTAATAACTTATTTTTCGGCCTGTGTTTAAGGTTTTAACTTGATTTCTGACTGGTTGTTGACATGGAAACCAAAATGTTTGACATGGATATGTTTTTGTTGCATGTCTGTGTTATTATAACTAGAGTATTACAGAAAAAAGTACAGAGAATGATACGAATCATTTAAACTTTAAAGGACTGAAAATGCATGACTCTAATGGCAGGCACACAGCTCGTATTACATGGACGATTGTTTAGGAAACCTGTTACACATTGAATTATCATTGATCACACATGGTTGCATAGAACTTTGAAACTGAGTTTTATTCACTGGATGGACCATAGAACATGTCATCTGATACTTTCAGTCTCAATCGACAATGTCAACAGAAATTTGGCTGACAGTGACACTGACAGCCATGGAATCAAGAACAGTTGAGATAACCATAACTCATTAACTGTACAAAAATAAACATGCGAAAAAATAAATAAAACAACATAGCGAAATACTTTCAGTCACGTTTCATAACTACGAACTTACCTCTTGTTTGCTGGGTATGCAGAGAACGTCGTTTAAGTCCAATCCTGAAAAGTTCACGAGCTGAAACTTCTTTTCACGCACCCACCACTTGAACTTCGAAGACTTCCCATCTTCAATGTGGTCCGTACGTTTTGTTTTTAGAAACAGCACAATATTGTCATATTTCTTCTGCGTGAGCACGGTTGTATTTTCTGCGTAAGTTCCACGACAAAACTGTCCACCTCTTCCCTGTGGTCACCCATCATGGTCAAGGGCGAGAGGCAGACTGGCGATCAGACTGGCATCGCCAGTCGAAAGGAGGGCCATTTCTAGAATGAGTCGGTGCGTTTCCGGAAATGACGCGCTTTGTTGGAAATCTACTGAGGCGTGACGAAGTCCCGCGAGATTCCAACTCTGCCCCGGATTCTTACTATGCGCCCAACACCTTCAAGCTTTGGGAGAGATTATGTCCCCTGCCATGAAAAATTGGGTTCGCGCGTTCGTGTGTGTGTGACTGTATCAGTGTGTGTGTGTGTGTGTGTGTGTGTGCACACGATGTTCTTGGTTTGTAGCGGAAAATAAAATGTGGTATTTCTTTTTGTGCTGGATGTTTCTTGCACAAAATAGTTTAATTTAAGGACTGGCAAATGTCTGCGCATAATTAAGACATAATTATCCAGTCTATCGGGAAATGTAACAGGTAAGACTTTAAGAGGCAATGTTATATCCTTGTTAACATTGAATAAGTATTAAGAAAATGTATGTTGTTCAACCGTTTGTTATAAATATACATGTAATATTAAATATAATTTGCAAAACAAATTGCAAGAATCGATGACTGTAAGGTCTTTCTTTCTTTATTTACTATTTGGTGTTTAACGTCGTTTTCAACCACGAAGGTTATATCGCGACGGGGACTGAAGGGGGGAGATGGGATAGAGTCACTTGTCAATTGTTTCTTGTTCACAAAAGCACTAATCAAAAATTTGCTCCAGGGGCTTGCAACCTAGTACAATATATTACCTCACTGGGAGAATGCAAGTTTCCAGTACAAAGGACTTAACATTTCTTAACAAGGGTAAAAGGAGAAACAGAATCCGTTAGTCGCCTCTTACGACATGCTGGGGAGCATCGGGTAAATTCTTTCCCCTAACCCGCGGGGGGAATGACTGTAAGGTGTGAATGTACGTTCTATACATGCATGGACTGATGATGCGCTTAGAATAAATGCCAACAAATTCAAACAAGAAAGCCTGAGCGCATACATGTGAGCACACACACACACATGCACGCAAACATTTCTGTGCAAACGCGCACGCACACACACAATTACAAGCAAACTTTTTTGTACAAACGCATGCACGCACACACACACACAAACATGCATGCAAACATTTCTGTACAGACAGACAGACACACACACACACACACACACACACACACAAATACAAGCAAACTTTTCTGTACAAACGCATGCACGCACACGCACACGCAAACATTTGTGCACAAAAACACACACACCCACACACACATGCAAACATTTGTGTACACACACACACAACACACCAAGTAATATTTAACCACAATTTATTTCTGTCAGGCTTACAACAGAGACCAGATGCACTACAAGACATCAGATTCACAATTTTCAAACTTCTTCGACATCATCCAGATTTTCAAACGTCATCTGATGTCACCATACGCGCCAGCTCAGTCATCCTCTGCTTATCATTGATATCATATTACATCATACAGTAGACCCACTGTACAAATCAACCAGCTACAACAAAACATACAATATTGTTATCATTGCACATCAATAAGGGATATTCTTACAGATTGAAAAAGTTACACAGAGATGGTCAAATCGTCCAACCGGTCGCCAGGGGCGAGTACAAAATCCGCCTGGCAACTCGCCCGCTTGGCCAGTGAAAATTCTGGTCAAATGCAACATTGTTGGTTGTAATATCCAGTTTCAAATCAGATGGAGCAACTTTGGGATGCACCGGGCCAGCGCAATTTCTGGCGGGCTAGTGACTCTCTTGCAGTTACTCACCCAGCTGCATGTCATAATCATGTAATTCATTTTCTTCTTGTCTGGCTTTATATTGACTGCATGCCGATCATGTGGCAGTGACTTTTCACTCTTCAGTCGGAAATACACTGTGCATAACACAGCTACCACTCTCCCTCACTAATGCCTACCCCAAGCCGTGACAACTTGATGCTTGGAAATTGTGTGGAAGAGTACACCTCTCTATTTCTTTCCAATGCTCTTCCTGCTGACATGTAGTGACACCGGACACCCCACAGAGTTTAGCCAGCTACCCCTCCACCCCCCTCCCTCCCTCCCTCTCTCTCACTCCCTCCAGCCATGTACTGTTTGGGGCTGTGGCCAGAGAGGCCAGCTGCACTGTTCACTCAGAGCAAAACCAGTTGACTGTGTCGTAACTTTTGACAAAGCAAGACAACTGAAGGGTTCACAGATAAGGCAACTGACTCACTGGTCAAGGCTGAGGGGAAACAAGAGTATCTTGTCAATGAAAGAGGTTACACACCGACACACGATGCTGAGAACTGTGGCCGGTTTTTCACTCTCTTTCGCTCAGGACCTTCATCGACTGTGGTTTCTGTTCTTTACGTCCAACAGACAAGAATAAAGAGCACAGTGCAGTTTCATGTTGGCATCTTCGCATGTACTCCACTCCTGACCAAAACTAACCCCCAAACCCCCCCCCCCCCCCTCCTGATGGGTACACGTGCACCCCAAGTTATCAGTGACTGTCATCACACCATTGCGGCTGTGATCTTTGTACCAAGAGCCGGACTGCTCTGTTATCGATTTTGTTGTGGTGAAAATTTGACCATTGTCTGTCCGTACATTGGAGGTATGACCTGCTGTGGGGACCGAAAATGAGTGTCCGCGTCCACGTTTTGCAGGTGTCCGTTTAGGGGGGGGGGGGGGGGGGGGGGGCCAAATATAGAAGGAAAACACTCCGTGCCGAGCAAATGTGTCCGTACATGTCAGGTGTCCGCTCACGCCGGGGGCCGTACATTGCAGGGACTGCTGTAGTCTAAATATGACCTTTTTTTTTTTTAATTACTTCTTGCTGAAATTTTGTGACATAAGAGCTTTTTAGGTGCC
Source organism: Littorina saxatilis (assembly GCF_037325665.1). Lineage (NCBI taxonomy): Eukaryota > Metazoa > Mollusca > Gastropoda > Littorinimorpha > Littorinidae > Littorina > Littorina saxatilis. Next base: position 8,085,488 of record NC_090255.1, read on the forward strand.
TGAGGCATTCTTAAAAGCTCATTAAAATATTCCAACTAGTTATTTGCAATTAAACACCCTTCTGGGTCCACACGGACCCACGACCACCCGCGAAGGTTAAGACTCCTTCCTTGAAAGAGAGGTTTTCACTGTGCTTTGAAAGTCACAAAAACTAAAACAAGTCGCGTAAGGCGAAAATACAACATTTAGTCAAGTAGCTGTCGAACTCACAGAATGAAACTGAACGCAATGCAACGCAGCAAGACCGTATACTCGTAGCATCGTCAGTCCACCGCGCACGGCAAAGGCAGTGAAATTGACAAGAAGAGCGGGGTAGTACTTGCGCTGAGAAGGATAGCACGCTTTTCTGTACCTCTCTTCGTTTTAACTTTCTGAGCGTGTTTTTAATCCAAACATATCATATCTATATGTTTTTGGAATCAGGAACCGACAAGGAATAAGATGAAGGTGTTTTTAAATTGATTTGGACAATTTAGTTTTGATAATAATTTTAAAATTTTTAATTTTCAGAGCTTGTTTTTAATCCAAATATAACATATTTATATATTTTTGGAATCAGAAAATGATAAAGAATAAGATGTATGTAAATTTGGATCGTTTTATAAAAAAATTTTTTTTTTTACAATTTTCAGATTTTTAATGACCAAACTCACTCATTAGTTTTTAAGCCACCAAGCTGAAATGCAATACCAAACCCCGGCCTTCGTCGAAGATTACTTGACCAAAATTTCAACCAATTTGGTTGAAAAATGAGAGCGTGACAGTGCCGCCTCAACTTTCACGAAAAGCCGGATATGACGTCATCAAAGACATTTATTGAAAAAATGAAAAAAACGTATGGGGATTTCATACCCAGGAACTCTCATGTAAAATTTCATAAAGATCGGTCCAGTAGTTTAGTCTGAATCGCTCTACACACACACACAGACAGACAGACAGACAGACACACACACATACACCACGACCCTCGTCTCGATTCCCCCCTCTACGTTAAAATATTTAGTCAAAACTTGACTAAATATAACAACACAAACAACAAGAACCATACATTAAATGACAACAGTATGTTTTGACAATGTCATCTACTGGCGTTTAAATAAAGAAAAGTCAAAGAGCTTGTAATAACTCTGATGCTAAATATCTGTACCTTTTTCCCACAAACCTACAAAATGAAACAAAATTCAACGATACACAACCAATATAATTATAATGGTGAGCTGTTCCAAATACAAGAAAAAAGATACACAGATGCGTATGTTTGTGATAGATCTGGCCAGTCCCTTTCATCTATTCACTCTGCACATGTCTTTGTCAGACACACACACACACACTATTGCAGCCAGAGAAAATCTGTTTCTCTCTCTCCCTCCGCACGCACGCACGCACGCACACACACACACACACACACACACACACACACACACACACACACACACACACACAAGAAAACAGTCCATCAAAGGTTACAAGAATGGCTCTCACATAGACTCACGTTCATGAAGACTGCTCCAAAAGATACAATTTTCACAGAAAAACAGAGTCTAGAAAGGACCACAACAATGCCTTACGAAGATCTGGATGTGTCACTCTGACCCTCTAACTTATGGCCTAATTAGCAACCTGTAAGGACTCCAACATTTTCTCGATGGATTCCAGAACTTTGGTGTCTCTCAACTGTTGGTCTGGCTGCTGGGCCTGAAAAAAAAAAAAAAAATTTCAGGAATGCACTTTTTTTTTTAAATGGATTACAAAAATGGATACATAAACTAGATAAACAAAATACTGCATCCATTTTCGTACCCCAAATAAAACATTCGATCCTTTTTTCTTTTTTTTTTTCTTCAATGAAATTTTAATTTTGTTTTCTTTTGCATTACAGGTTAAATTTCCATTAAATTACTTTTTAATTCAACAACAATCTAACTAAGGACATTCAATCCTTTGTCATTTCATTCAAACTTTCTGCCTGCGCCATGAACTTGGCTGTCTGGCACACTTTTCGGAGTCAAAAATTTCTTTTTCCGACGTTACTTGACCAACTTCCAAATGATCGTACCCCCAAATTCGAACTGACAAAACTACTACTAACTTGGTTTTTGTGTCCCCAGAACTAGAGTCTATTTGGGACATAACATTGTTGTATGCTAAGAGAGCTGACAAAAACATAAGATACCAATTAAAAAATCAACACAAAGTTTATTATCTAAATACTATGTGTCAGGGGGTTAAAGTAAAAAGCAAAATGTACGGACAGCAGATGGAAAAAGTCTTTGTGTTGTACTTCTAGAAAATGCACCTTTTCCCTGATCACCATACTTCTTCTTCTTCTTCTTCTGCGTTCTTGGGATGAAACTCCCATGTACACTCGTGTTTTTTGCACGAGTGGAATTTTACGTGTCTGACCGTTTTTTACCCCGCCAGTTAGGCAGCCATACGCCGTTTTCGGAGGAAGCATGCTGGGTATTTTCGTGTTTCTATAACCCACCGAACTCTGACATGGATTACAGGATCTTTTTCGTGCGCACTTGGTCTTGTGCTTGCATGTACACACGGGGGTGTTCGGACACCGAGGAGAGTCTGAACACAAAGTTGACTCTGAGAAATAAATCTCTCGCCGAACGTGGGGACGAACTCACGCTGACAGCGGCCAACTGGATACAAATCCAGCGCGCTACCGACTGAGCTACATCCCCGCCCGATCACCATACAAAACCTAGAGTTGTCTGTCCTTCCCCAAAATAATATTTGGGGCTGGGCAAGAAAAACTTGAACAAGGGATCGATATCATCTGATCTCATAAAAGGCAACATTTCCCATAATTCTAATTCCACACATCCCATAGCTTTTTTTTCAAATTCCTATCTAACATCAGTCTCAGAGAGGCATGACTGCTACCTCAACTGACGAATTCTGAAAATAACTCAGTTTTGGAAGAGTTGTTTTTTCTTGAAAATACTGAGGCAAACAAACCCACGTGACACTGAAGGCCAAAGACAGCTTTCCACTTGCAGGAAACGTCACAAATGTTATAGCAATGGAATAATGAAGCATGGCTGCCAGCCTTATGACTATGAAATTCCTGTGGGCGTCCCGGGGCCGCAGAAAGCCGTTGACTGACTTATCAATAAAGTCATACTTCCGTCTTTTACTGCGGTAAAAACCTCACTTTAGCCTTTGTTTTTTTTAAACTTGTTTCGTTGTTTTCGGCAGCCTTTTTAGAAGGCCCAAACCGGAAAGAAGCACAATCATTTTTCGTACATGCGCACATCGACTTGGCTGGTCTCGGTTAACCAGAGTGTCTTTTCACCGGTTTCGTCCCCAAAAAAGAGGCTGCTTTCACCAATAATTTTACAACATTTTCTTTTCGGGAAAATCAAACACATTTCAGGATTTCGTGATGGATTTCAAACATCGGGAGATTCCCCCAAAAATTCGGGAGGGTTGGCAGCTATGATGAAGTAATAAGTGAAAAAACAATGGAAATGAAAAAATAAAAGGATTTACCTTGTACTTTGTGGCAATCTGTTCGGCAGCCCATGCAGCGTATTTACTGTTCAACGATCGTTCCTTGGCTCCCTTGCCTGAACTCGAGCTCAGGTTTGTGGCCGACTGAAAGTCAAAACAACAAGATCTGATAAATAAAAGGAAGTAAGCGCTCAAAAAGTGAGAGTTACGCGGAACCAGTCTCCTCGTATTTGAGAGAATAAGGCCACCAAAAAAATAGGTCTGTTTACGGTAACCCGTCCGACCCTAGTTTTTAGGCCCGACCCTAATCTTTTTTTTGGATCGTCTGAAAAAAAAAAAAAAACGCATCCAAAATAGAGCTGTTTGAGCTCAAACAGCAGACGACAGAAGGGAGGTAAGCTCAAAGTACTGTTTATGGTTATGTTGGGCAAAAACAGGGATTGATGAGAAGAAATGAACTGTGAAACATCATAGAGAGGGGAGAAAAAAAAAAGAAAAAAAAATGGAAAAAAAAAACAACACCTACCGACCCTATTTTTTCACCCTATGTTACCGTAAACAGACCTAATTTTTTTTTGTGGCCTAGAAAGCATTGAAATGAACAAGCGACTTTCATCCTTAAAACAACACAACCTCAAATGTAACATCAGTATTAAACCTGTTGCCCGCTAGAGCGCCAAATATTGCTCGCTTGAGAACCTATATGCAGAACCTGATAACAGCCGCAATACGCAATGCATATTTTGGATTCTGGATACCGGATTCCTCTGAGGTTTGAGTGTGACTTTGCTGTATGTGTATGATTTTTTAAAGTTTGAAATTAACGGAGTTACTGCCCATGCCACAGGAGGCAAAGAGTTAAATATTCATCATGCAATTTTAATGTGCAAGAGTTGATTCTACTGTTACAGTCCTTGTAAAACAACATGAAGTGAACCATAGACTTCCAAGAGTGAATTGTTATATGAACACACACACAAACACACACCCAAGCCTCCCAAAACCCTGACAAAATTCAAGGGACAAAACTCTCTGGTATCGCAATCAACGCAAAAGGCATGATTGCAACTCTTCTTCTTTTGCGTTCATGGGCTGAAACTCCCACAAACCCATGTGTTTTCAGCATAAGTGGGTTTTTACATGTATGATTGTTTTTACCAATTGCTGCTCAAAATGCACTGACCAGGAAGAGTCCATACAGGGCCCTCATGTTGCTGGGCGACAGCTTGACCGCCTGAGCGTAGTATGACCGAGCCATCTCCATGTTGTCCGTGCCTCCGTACGTGTACTTGATCTGACAGAAACAAATTCAATAATAATACAATAAAGACGTAAGGTAAGGTATTCCTATAGCCATATTTCATCATTGGGGAAGTGACATGTTAGAGATCTCACCATTCCTGGGCCAGCTTAATGGGGGCGGTACTCATTTCCTCTCTCTCTCCTCTAGCTGCCTTTGCCTTCCCCGTCCCGAAAAATAATAGGGTCAGGTATCTATTTCCAGCTGGGTGGACTGGAAAGCGCTCAGAAAAATTGGGTATTTGTATTCATCCCGATTGGGGGTCGATCCTTGACCACTAGCGTGAGACTGAGAGGCAAGCACTCTAAGCACTATGCCACTCCGCCTCTCCACAATAAAGAACTAGGTCCTAAGAATAAACACAATGTTGTGAAGTCATTACATGTGGACCTTAACATTATTTTCAGTCAAAGTCAATGGTGTGGGTTAAATGACAGATGACCTGTGTTTATTTTGTTAGAGCGTTTTGTTGAATTTTTTTTCCGTGAGAAGTTATACTATTTTTGGGGGCGGTTTTTCATAAAATTCAAGGTCACTCATTTTTATCACTGATATCTTTTGAATGACTGTAGATTTCAAAAAAAGCCTCTAACAAAAGTTGGGTATTGTGCTAAAGTATAAATAACAAGCACCAAAACAAAATTCCTTACGGTTTTGTAAAAGCCTTAGGGTTTTAAAAAGTGACAGTTTGGTGGCCATCTTGGATTGCTACCAAGGCAACCGGTGATCAAAAAAAAAAATATATCATTTTCTCAGGAGATAGACTGAGTTCTTTAATTGTGCAAAAATTTTTGACCCAATACTTATGAAACAAACAAAAAAATCACTTTTAACACCAGTGCCCTAAAGAACAACACTGTGTGTATGCGTGTGTGTCTGTCTGTGTATGTGTCCACACCATCATCAGTTGATAATGTCAGGTAAAGCACAAATCAACTAAAGTCAGTCATAGCTAGATGTGAGTTTTATCACAAAATCATTAACCAGGATGAAAATGTCAGAATCATTCCCAACTCTTTCGAATTTTTTGCACACAAATCTAAAAGCTACATCTTACATCTGCGTATTTCTGGTGGTACAGATGGTTGTGGGGATTTGACATGAGCAGCTCTTCAAGGCAGAACGAGGCGTTGGCGTAATCGTGTATCGACAGGTACAGGTCGCACATTTCATTCCACGCTTCGTAGTCGGTCATAAACCTGGAACAACCAACATTCAGATTATGTGACGTTTTTCTTCTATTAGTCTAAGCTGCTCTCAAGCAAGAAATATACACACAGATAAATGTAATCAAGTGCACCAAGCACAACGATCACTTTTGGAGGCAAAGCCAGTCAGACAGGGTTGAGAATTATAGAGCTAATTTAATAGCCCTAACAAATAACTGCCATGGGTACGCCAGGGGTGTACCTTAACTTATTTTGATACCGGCCCCCCAGTCAAAATTTGAACCGGCCCCCCATAGATTCCCAAGAGCATACAAGGTGACAACGGCAGCCAGACTCCATCACAAACAGTTACTCCACATCTCACTGGTGTGCTGTCTACCAACGTACCAAAATTGTTGAGCTACTATAAACAGCTCCAAAGATAAGACTTGAGAAATGGAGAATGCCTCAAGGAAACAATACAGGTATGTACCATTCATGCCAACTTCTAATCTCTATATCATCATCCCCCCCCCCCCCCCCCCCCCCCCACGCTTCTACAAAAAAAGCCTTATGCTACATGTAATAGTATTACTACAATAAACATCTTTGCTTGTCTGCCCACAACAATCTACAAACAAATATTTACTCACTTTTTCAAGTATTCGTTCAGCTTTTCAATGGCTTCGGGAATCTTTTTCTGTGCTTTCAGTATGGCAACCAGCCTCTTCTTGGCAAACTGCAATGGCACATTTACAATTTTACAAACACAAACCCATTAACCTTTATTCCCCAAGAGCGCTAAATACCTCGTGCACAAGTTTCCAAATGCAGATCCTTAAAACATTTTCTATGACACATACATGTATATCTGTTTCCATGTCTGCTGGCTTCCTGCAATGTTTGAGCGTTTATAATTTCGGAAAACTTGCTGTAGTTACTTTGGTAATGGTACGATTTTTTTCAAGTTTGAAATTGAGAAAAGAATATTTCCAAATCATACCATGTTTGCGTCATCTTTCTCTGTGATCTCCTGGTAGATTTCTATGGCCTTATTAAAGCTGCAGAAGAAAAATAAAACATTTGTCAGATTTTCAAATAAATACAGAGAGTTTATATTTGATTGAATAGGGACACATGCACAACTAAGGCCAAAAAAAAAAAATGCTTTGGTTACGGTTTCATGGCCAAAAAAAATAGGGTAAGTAGGTCGATTAAACTTTTTTTTTTTTTTTTTTTTTTTTGATTGGTCCCTCTTGAAATGATAAAAATATTTGTGTATGCAGGATATTCGAGGTATTTTCATATTGGTGTATTTGGAACCACAGATATTAATTACTTTTTCATGTTAAGAAAAGAAAACTGGACATACCCTTTAAACTGTATAGTGCCACTAGTGAACACAGTTTTCGAGAGTCATGCCAAAGTCCAGTTCGAAAGAGTCTTCGGGCTCGGCACTTATTTTCGTCGACCCAACACATTTTATCCCGAACAGTTTGCCGTCCAAAGTTGGATGAAAATCATGAAAAATGTCCACCAAGGTTGCACTCTTCGAGTACCGACTTATCAGTCGTGTTTGTTCGATAGGAACGCACTTTCCGAATACGATTGCAAATTTGCAGACGACATCTTTTTACGTTCGCGCAACGAACGAACGCACGAGACTGACTTCCCTTGGATATGGGAGTTGTAAAAAGCGGAGTGGTGTCCCTTGTCGGGCTTGTTGTTGTCTGCTCGCCGGCGATCGATGTTTTCTCTGTGCCGTGGTGTTGTCGTTTTCGGTGGGTTTTTGTGTGTGTGTGTGGGTTTTTTGTGTATGTATGTGTTTGGTTCATTTTATTTTTAGCTTTAGGACCAAAAAAAAAGTTTAGGGTCGGCCCAAAAAGTTAGGGTCGGTCGGGAAACCGTAACCAAAGCATTTTTTTTTGTTGGCCTAAACAAAAAATAAAGAAAAAAGATTAAAAACACAAGCAAGCAAACAAAACATAAGGCCAAAAAAAAAATAGGTCTGTTTACGGTAACATAGGCCCAAAAAATAGGGTCGGTAGATCGGGATTTTTTTCTTTTTTCTTTTTTCTCCAAAAAACCATATTTTTACGTTATTTTGCAAAAAAACCCTTTTTTTTCTTTTTTTTCCCCCAAATGCCAAAAAAAAGTCTAGGGTCGCGCGAAAAAAATAGGGTCGGTCGGGTTACCGTAAACAGACCTTTTTTTTTTTTGGCCTTAGGTACTCTCAGTTTCTCACTTTTTTTCAGCAAGTTCTGATCTCTTAGTTCTTAAACATTAAAATGACAAAGATGTACATAACTGCAGGCAGAAACATGAATATAATTCGAATCATTGCATTTCACTGCAGCTTATAATTAAGTCTGATATGTCAACATACACTCAAGTGCAATGTTATACGCCATTCAGCCACAGCACTCAAAAAGAATATATATCACGATTTTTGCGTATTTGGACACTTGCTCACATGGGTTTTTTTTAACATCGCAAATTGTATGGCATTCACAAAAATAATGCGTGTGAAAAATGGATCCTCTCGGCTTTTAGATAAGTCACCAATTGCAGTTGCACAGCCGCTTTTCTGTGATTATTACAGCACCCGCATTTAAACGAGTCCTTTCAGAAAAAGTTGTTAAAGCATGTAAGGCAGTATGCAAAAAATGTGCAACAGACAGCATGCACACAATATTATGTGACTAATTGTTCTCAATGTTTTGTATGCCTTACATGATCCCTGCACTGTCAGTTCTTCTTTCTTCATAGGCTGAAACTCCAACGATCATTTACGTGTATGACCACTTTACCCCGCCATTTTGGCAGTCATACGCCTCTTTCAGGGAAAGCATGCTGGGTATATATTTGTGTTTCTATAACCCACCGAACTCTGACATGGATTACAGGATCTTTTCCGTGTGCTCTTGGTTTTGTGTTTGCGTGTACATACGAAGGGGGATAAGTCACTAACAGGTCTGCACATAAGATGACCTTGGAGATCGTAAAAATCTCCACCCATCAGGTGGGATTTAAACCTAAGACCTTCTGCATGGGAGGCCGGCTTATTATCCATTAGGCTATTGCACCCATCATCACTGTCTCTGACAGTAAAAAAAGTAAATTGGTCTCTTTCTCATGGTGTTTTCATTTAAAAAAATCGGTATGGTTACTCACCTTCCCTCTGATTCCAAGAACATCCCTTCCAGTCTCTTCACACGAACACTGTTAGGGAACTTGGCTTCCAGAGCTTCTATGCACAACTGAAATAACCACATGCAAAAATAAATAAATAAACAATTAGGAAAGTCACATATTATGTTCCTCGACCCAGGACAAGATATTTAACTTTTAGACAGAAATCAACATTTTGTACAAGATTTAAAGTACCACACTGTAAAACTAATACAAGAATCTGGGTTTCGGAGAGCCTTCTACATTTTATCATGATAGGCCTAAACTATGAATGGTCTGCGAGTCAACAAGGGTGTTAGTGTTACATGTACCACCTTGACTGCCAGAAGAATCAATCAATCAATCAATCAATGAGGCTTATATCGCGCATATTCCGTAGGTACAGTTCTAGGCGCTCTGCAGTGATGCCGTGTGAGATGAAATTTTATACGGCCAGTAGATTGCAGCCATTTCGGCGCATATTTACCTTTCGCGGCCTATTATTCCAAGTCACACGGGTATAGGTAGACAATTATTAACTGTGCCTAAGCAATTTTGCCAGGAAAGACCCTTTTGTCAATCGTGGGATCTTTAACGTGCACACCCAATGTAGTGTACATGGCGGGAGGGTTCGGACACCGAAGAGAGTCTGCACACAAAGTTGACTCTGAAATAAATTTCCGCCCAACCTGGGATCGAACTCACGCTGACAGCGGCCAACTGAATACAAATCCAGCGCGCTACCAACTGAGCTATATCCCCGCCCCAATTAAGCTAAAATCAATGAAAAATCAAAACAATTATCTTTCACGGGAAATCAACATTACCAAAAGAGAAACAAATTGTCTCCAAGGGGGCAATTCAAATGTCAATACAATTACAACGGTTGTTTCCCTTGTCAGATAATTGATTTTTTTAATGGCAGTAATTTGGCAGTCAAAGGGTTAAGAATGTTGAAGGGTACTGGGAGGAAGTGCACTCTGTAATTAACCCGTGTGGACCCAGAAGGGTGTTTAATTGCAAATATCTAGTTGGAATTTTTTAATGAGCTTTTAAGAATGCCTCAGGCACCTTCTTCTTCTTGTCGATCACTCAGATGGAAACGCCGGTTCTCCGCGCAAATGTTGCCGTGCGCTGTAGGTCGTCCAGACTGCCATATAGAGCTTCCCTTGCACCGTGGTCGCCTCCGCCCAGATCTGGCTCCTGAGGCCATCGTGTAGTGGGCAAGTCTGCAGCAGGTGTTCCGTTGTCATGCTGCCTGTTTGACAAGGGCACTGGTCTGACTGGCCAATTCTGAACTTGGTGAAAAGGTGGTGGTTCATTCGGTTGTGGCCTGTCCGCAGCCTGAATATGAGGACCTGCTCAGACCTTGTGAGCAGGTGAAAGGCGTCGTTTTTGTTGTAGTGTGGGTGCTGCTGCAACCACTTTTTGTGTTGCTTGGCCTTGATGATGGTCGTGGCTTCTTTGAGGGTGGTTGATCTGTCATTCTGGTCCTTCGTAGTGCCCTCCTTTGCCAGAGTATCTGCGGCTTTGTTGCCTGGTATGTTGCAGTGAGAGGGGACCCATTGCAGCACGACTGTGTGGGCTCTGCACAGGTAGGTCAAGGCGGATGACAGGTCATTCAGTTCTTTGTCTCTGGCAGTGTCTAAGGCCTGCAGGACTGAATTTGCGTCGCTGAAGAACACAACGTTGTTGGAGGAGAGTGGACTGTGCTCAATGTGGGCTGCACCTGTCTGGAGCGCTACTGCTTCAGCCTTGAAGTTGGTGGAGTAGAGGCCGGTAGCGAGGGAGATGTGTTCTTCTTCTCGACCTCATGGGTACTTTATGTAGATTCCGGCACCACCACTTCTGACAGCCTGGTCGGCAGATCCGTCAGTGTATACATGAGTCCATTGGTGTTGGGGGTAGGAGTTGTGGATGTGTTCAACGGTGAGAGACTTTAGTTCAGCACAGCTCTGGGAGTCTTTCTTGCCAACGCCAGGTCTTCCTTCATCACTCCAGCTTGGGTTTTCAAGGTATTGGGGGATATCTTTGGGTTGCCCTCAGGCACCTAAAAAGCTCTTATATATCCTAACATTTCAGCGAGAAGTAATAAAAAATTTAAAAAAGGTCAAATTTAGACTACAAACATTGTGGGGCCGTTGCGGACCCATGTTCCTCAAAGAAGGAAAAGCGTGCATCTTTGAGAAGCATGGGTCCGCACGGCCCCACGATATCTTCCGTGTGTAGTCGATAACCCGGACTGGCGAAGGTTAAGGAAATGAACCACACACAAAAACTCACATCAGCAATCTCCAGTTTCTGGCAATCGAGGGCTGCAATGCACACCTGTTCGTAGACATTCCACACTGAAAATGAAAGCAAGGCACTACTCAATTAAAAACAAGTATGGTTAGTTAATGGCAATTTAATCTGTGACAAAACAAAACATTTACAAGTACATCAACCCAATGATCTTTATACACCGAAATTATAGTCCATCTGTTTTGGATTTCAAGGCAATAGTGAAACTAGTTATTTAAAGGTTTTCATTCCTACAAAAATCATACATTCACACACAGTTTGTTAATTGTATGCTATACTGTTCAAAAAAAGAAACGCATAGCTGCTACTTGTCAAATTTGTTTTATTTTTCGAAAAAATTAACAGAAAATCCAATATTTAGATTATTTGTTTGAAATTTGGTGTGGACACAGTTGAATGCACACACAGTTCATTTGCATCTCCAAATCAATCAGTCAATCAATACGATTGGGTGCCGAGGCTGTCAAGTCAGTAGGGGGTGTGACTGCCTTGAGCAGCAACAACTGCCCGGCACCTTCTGGGCATGGACTGGATCAGATGCCGGATATCTTGCTGTGGGATGGTGTCCCACTCCTCCTGAAGTGCCTGCAATAGATCGCGGTGATTTGCCGGCGCTTCTTCTCGCCTGCGCACACGTCTGTCCAATTCATCCCAGAGGTGTTCTATCGGGTTCATGTCTGGCGACATGGATGGCCAGGGAAGCACCTGGACATGGTGGTCGGTGAGGAACTGGGTGGTGAGTCGTGCTGTGTGCGGGCGAGCGTTGTCCTGCTGGAATATGGCATCCTGGTCAGCCAGAAGAGGAAGGGCGTGTGGGCGCAGAATTTCCTCCACGTATCGCTGGGCAGTTATGCGCCCTTGGACGTGCACCAGGGTGCTCCTTCCAGCGGTATTGATCGCCCCCCACACCATGACGCCTCCACCACCATGAACGGGTGCCTCATCCACACAGTTGGGCGCGTAACGTTCGTTTACTCTCCGGTAGACCCTCCTCCGACCATCATGTCGCTGGAGCAGGAAGTAGGACTCGTCGCTGAACCACACGTGTCTCCAGTGATTCCGGATGGTCCAGCGAAGGTGCTGGTTGCCCCACTGCACTCGGTTCTGGCGATGGCGGCGGGTGAGGACAGCTCCTCTGTGAGGTCTGCGAGCTCTCAAACCAGCTTCATGCAGGCGGTTCCGCACGGTCTGGTCCGATAATCGGTGTGGCCCGGGGAGAGCCTGGACAGAAGGTGAGGCCGACAGGAAACGATTCCGGAGGTGGCGGAGCCGTATGAAGCGGTCGTGAGCAGCAGTTGTCGCCCTTGGTCTTCCCGCTCGTGGCAAGTCAGCAACGGAGCCAGTGGCTTGAAACCTGACCCACAGTCTACTGATGGTGCTCTGGGACACGTGGAAGTGCCTGGCGATTGCACTTTCACTTTGGCCTGCTTGTAAACGACCCAATGCAATTTGGCGGTCTTCTCTGCTCAATCGGGCCATCTTTCGTCGCTGAATTGTCGTCTGATTTCTTTGTGGCGAACAATCCGCTTTTATGGGTTTTGGAAGACATGGTGAGAGCTCAATATTCCCCGAGTTTCACGAGATTACACTGAAGCATGACGAGTGGTCATGCCAAATGAGCAATTTTGACATTGTAGCCACTGATAACGCATGCGTCACGTGCAGAGCTCACTTGTGGCAATGGACGAAAGGTCGACGACCAGATAAACATTTTCTGCAGTTTGGTGGATATCCTTGTAGCCATATAACTAAATTAACCAAATATTACAAGCTATGCGTTTCTTTTTTGGACAGTATATTAAATATAACAACTATATTAGAAGATAACTGGTTTAAAAACATGCTGTCACCACAATCAATGAATCATCGCAGCAATATCCCCCAAATCGCCCTGTGTACTCAAATGATCAATCCCTCCCCATCCACGCCCCCAACTCCCATCTAGTGATCTACATAAATGTAGTTTAGCTGTCTAAATGGTGGGTCACAGTTTTAGCCCACAAATGCAGAAATTGCCCCTTGTGAGGTTCACCGCCACACTGATGAATCGCAAGTGTTCACCCTTCTTTCAGTATGTGACGTCCCTTCCAGGGCGCTATTTCTAGATCATAACTGAAAGGCATACTCTAGAATTAGCCCCATGGAAGTGAAGTCTCAAACTGGAGAAAAAAAATCATTTTGAGACTCATTCGCTGATTCAGTGTGAAGCTCATGCAAGGCTAAATCAGGATTTATAGTATACAACAGCTGAAAAAAAGACAGAAAGACAGGAAAGACAGCGGAATTAATTAATAATCAATTATGAAGAATTTAAGGAAACAAATGTCCTTACGTTCATTGCCCAGCTTGTGGCTGGAATCCATGAGGACATCCTCCCAGAGTTTGACCACAAGATCGCCATCTCTGACCTGCTCCTCCCTCAGCTTACGCAAAATGCCTCTGGCCTCTGTGTGAATTGTAATTAGATCAATAAGTAGAACTTCAACTGTCAACAACAACAACAAATTTAGCATCACGTGCCTTTGTTTTCCATCAAAACAAAAAGAAAACACAACAGACACCAGTTTTGGTACATTCACCGATTCAGTTATTTCGGTCCGCTTGTCGCTTTAGAATAAATCTTTGGTAATCGTTTTCGTTCTGTAAATTGGTACACCGTACCTCTTTGACTTTGAGGCGATGACCCGCTCTTAAAAAAATACGTAAGTCACTGTTTATTCTATTATTAGTATCCTCGTTAATCAAATGAAAGAATGGTCTTGTTTTAAGATAGCATTCACTGATTCAGAGGAGTGATGGATTACAAGCAACCAAGCCAACATTACATGTAAGGCCGCTGCTAACGGCACGATATCGTTTGGCTAGCAAATATATGCTAGCGGCACGATATCGTTTGGTTAGGCTGCTAACGGCACGATATCGTTTGGCTAGCAAATATATGCTAGCGGCACGATATCGTTTCGCTTGGTCTTCAACCAGCAAATATGCTAACGACACGAATCACGAAAACACTTTGAACTTGTATCCTACGATCGATAACCAGGCAAGAGTGTAGTATAGTGTACGTCATACATCCTCAGCGGTCACGTCACTTTAGTAATGTATGACGTACTTCACATGGTGTCTTGGTGAATCCCGCGATATGTGTATGTTTGATTTTTATATCTCTTATATATGTATATATTTTATTTATCTATTATTTTGTGTGTGTGTGGATTTGTAAAGCTGGATGAGACCGTAGCCTTAAAACTCTGGTTTATCCTGCTATAAAATAACAGTATTATTATTATTATTATACCCCCAGTAAAAAGTGGGCTCCAACTCTATATACTCGTACAGCACTGACGGCGGAGCAGGGGGGACCATAGCCCCCAAACAAATGTATTGGGGGGTGTGTATTTTATTGTTTAGAGGTCAATTATTGTTTTTGCTGGTGTTATTGATCCGCAGATCTTACACACACACACACACACACACACGCACACACACACACACACACACACACACACACACACACACACACACACACACAAATAAACAGGTTAAAAGAAGTATAAAATGAATTAAGATTTAATCTGAAGATCCGAACAATATAAACAGGTTAAAAGAAGTACAAAATGAATTAAGATTTAATCTGAAGATCCGAACAATATAAACAGGTTACCAGAAGTATAAAAGGAATTAAGATTTAATCTGAAGATCCCAACAATAATAGTAAAGTCGAAATCACAGAATTAGCAACATCAAAGTCTTGATCACAATGTGTAGAGCCGAACAATAATACTATGACGCAAGATGTTTAAATTGATGTGTCCATGTTGCAACAATGTGCAAGCTGCCCCTTTAAGAGTAAACATATAATTTGGAAATAACAAATAAACAGGTTAAAAGAAGTATAAAAGGAATTAAGATTTAATCTGAAGATCCGAACAATATAAACAGGTTAAAAGAAGTATAAAATGAATTAAGATTTAATCTGACGCAAGATGTTTCAATGAACATTAACACTTGCAGCACTTCAGTGTACTTTGTAATTGATGCATCAAGAAACAAGAAATCTAGGAACCCTGTTAACAGTTTATAAATCAAATTGAAGTATGGCATGTGAAACAAATTTGAGGATGGCTGGTGGCATGTATGCATGCTTCATGGTACCAAGTGTTGCATTTTCTCAAACATTCATTCCACTGCACAATCGGATTTCTATCAAGATGTTTATCCGGATCTTCGCGCCAACATATTCTGCAAACATCCTCAGCAGGCTCCATGTTTGAAGAACGTTTCACTTCCAACAGCTGCTGAAGAGCTACCCAAGCGTCATCCGTAAGCCACTGTTTCAGCAAATTGTCATCAATCCCCAAAATTTCCATTGACACCTTTTCTGGCACCATCTCCAGCATTTCTTCTTCAACTTTCAAATTTTCTTTCATCACAGAATTCACCAGGTTTTCATCCACAATCAGTCGAAGAGCATACTCTGCATGAGTGACCACCTTTACTTTCTTGGCACACTTCAATTTTTCTTTTTGCCTTTTACGCTTCTTTGGCAGCCCAATCACGGTTTGCAGTGATCCTGCTGGTCGTCCCTTCCTCACGGCTTTTAACGGTGGCAGAATTGTGTCTTTTAACGACGAGAGTTGGTCCATTATTCCAACATTTGACTCTCTCTCTTCAGCTTCCACCTCGAGACTTTCGTGATCCCTTTGAAACTCGGCATGAACATCAGCAGTTCTCAACAGCCTGTAGTCTGAGAGAGAGAGAGAGAGAGAGAGAGAGAGAGAGAGAGAGAGAGAGAGAGAGAGAGAGAGAGAGCCTCGGAGAGAGAGAGAGAGACGGACGTACATACACCCACATCCATGACACTGACGCACGCACACACACACACGCACGTACACACGCACAAACACTCACACACACCATCGCACATACACACACACTCACTAAAACACACACACACCAATATTAACAACGAAAGAGAAAGAGAGAGAGAGAGAGAGAGAGAGAGAGAGAGAGAGAGAGAGAGAGAGAGAGAGAGAGAGAGAGAGACGGACGTACATACACCCACATCCATGACACACACACACACACACACACACATGTCAAGGAGGCAGAGAAACTCAATGTGAGGAGAGGGAGGGGTGGAAGGAGGTGGGAGAGAGAGAGAGAGAGAGCCGCGCTGGGATCGGAACATTTTTCTCATAAACCGGAAGTGACGGAAATAAATGCTCAACTCAACAACAACAAAAAATGCCTATGCCTATGCCAATGAAAATGTTGATTGTGAGAACAACAACAATGAGAACAAGAAAGGATCGTTTCGTTAGCATCTGGGCCACGAATTTGCTTCACATCCGATATCGTTTCGCTAGCATCCAAGCTCTCACAGTTGCTTCGCGTACGATATCGTTTCGCTAGCATCCAAGCCCTCGAATTTGCTTTATATCCGATATCGTGCCGCTAGCATATATTTGCTAGCCAAACGATATCGTGCCGTTAGCCACTCCGTACATGTAATGATTATGATGTATACTGTACTGATGAGAGATGTAGCAGACAACCTCACTCTGCTCACTAATTATACGCCGTTTGTTTGTAAATCGGTGCAAATTTCAGCTTCAACAGAGGCCTATCAATAAATACTTTGTGTGTTTTATATCCTGCACTATTTTTGGTGAGAAAAGAAGACAGAACCCCCCAGAATTAAGAACCCGGTGTAATTTTACCTTCCCAACTAACGTGCTGCGCCATCTTGATTCTCGTTTTCTTTGCACGAGATCTCGCCTCTCACGCATGCGCACAGGAACAAAACCATAGCAACCAGGCTGGCGTCTCAAAGGTTCATTGCAGCAGATAGAAGGACCACAAAAACAGAGTCAAAATGATTCCTCCCAACGCTTCCCTCGTCAAATATGACAACCCCGTACTTGTCAGCAGAAACACAGACAAGAAAACTCCACGGGTAAGTTATTCTTCTAACATTTTCTTGGTCAAAAGTGTTCTGATTTCTTGGCTGAATCGAGAAACAACCATCTTTTCGTAATGTGATTGTGAGCTTCTCTGTTTTGAGATACAAACATATCGTATTTTTGGCATCCTATACAATGTAAAACCGCTGTGCTAAGTGTAAAATTCGACGATAACAAGCTTCAACAACAACGTTTCAACATAACGACGGAAATACTTGTTTCATTCAAAAGTCTCTGCAAATTATGTACCTACCTTAGGTGGGGTAAAATTTTTTAATTCAAGGCTCAACAACGGTCCATGGATACTAGCGACTCTGTTTACTGCATGCGTTTCTGCCACTGTGGTTTTACTTTTATTTCAGTCTTGCCCGTTATCCACTGTAAGTTCACGGGTTTGGGGTGGTGGAATGGGCTGGTGTATGCGATAGAATAAGAGCTTGATAAATAATTACAATGCTGCAAGAGGGCAACAGGTTTGGGGTGATGGAATAGTCTGGTGTATGTTATTGAAAAGGTAGTCCTGAAGACAACAGGAATAATGGAATGGTGTAGAGTTGGGGGGGGGGGGGGGAGGGGGACTGGACAAGAATTTGCATATTTATCATATCATGTGCGGTGGATATGGGATATTGTACTGATCTTGTTTTCTGGTTTGGATTGGGTGTTGCAGTGCTACATGGTACACATGTGTGTGTGTGTGTGTGTGTGCTTGGTACTTTAAGGATCAGGTAAACGTCAATTGGGTTCATGTATTGAGTTTACATTTTTTAGTCCATCAAGTAAGCAAAATGTGTAATATGTTTGCAGGAATACTTTAATTGTTAGACTTTTTAATATTCCAGGGACCTAAATGTGACTCTGTTTTCTTCCTTCTTTTGTTCTGTACATGGTAGTTATTCTAGATTTTTAAAAAACATTTAAAAAAAAACTTTTCTGTTCGAGTACATGTTTTTATTTACATCATAAAATTATGAAGTACACACACTGAATCATTTTTTTCTTAATAAAAAAAGTTTGACCCTGTTTAGTAGATTTTCTAAGTTACTGTTTAACTCAGTATTGGCGTTAACCGGTAATTACAGGTATTTTACCGGTTGAAACGAAAAAATACCGGAACAAAATTGGCTGCCGGTATGACCTACCGGTTGATGTTTAGAACTTCGGGGTTTTTTTCGCTGGTAAAACAATAAAACCAGTACTCTGAGTTGGACTCTATCTGGTTCCAATGACCAGCCTACCGTTTATTTCCGGGCTGTTTGCATCATAAAAGTTTGCGTACCGGTTTGAAAAAATACTAGCGCCATCACTGGTTTAACTTCAAACTTACGTGCTCCTGTCCATGTACACGTGTTTCCGACATACCCCTCGCTAGTGATTGGCCCCTCTAATGTTTGTCTGAGTAAAAAACAAGAGCATTCACGTTTTCACAACCCATACAAACCCGACAAGAGTTATTTTCAGAATTTGCCTATTATTAATTAAGCAAGTGAGCATGCATAAAATTATATGATTATTTCATTGTCAACACTTTTTTTTGCAGGCAAAAGCTCTGAAGACCAGCCCCACTCCCCCCTCCGCCACAGGCCCTGTGCCAAACCCGCCCAACAAACAGAAACTTTCTCCAGTCGACGCCAAAGCCGCACAGCAGACAGATGAAATCCTCAACTCCATCCTTCCACCCAGGTTTGAAATAGTTTTTAATTTATTAGTAATTTATTAGTGTGCAGTGTAGGTTTAAATTTGTGTGTGTATGTTTCTGTGTGTGTGTGTGACCAGTGCAGACTTGTTTTTGTGAAAATGTGTATCAATTAATGGGCACAATGACATAGTGAATAAGACGCTTGCCTCCCATGTGAAAGGTTGAGAGTTTGAATCCCGGTGTAGGATCCGGTCCGGTCCCCCCTCTGAAGTAGTCTCCCGGAGGACCAATTCGTGGCAAAAACTGCTCTATAATGGTCCCCCCTTAGACATCCAGCCTCGTTTTTCTTAGGCATTCAAGCCATTTTCAATCTATCTCTTCGTCCGGTATTATGTAGTGCACAGACAGCAATCTCTTTGTTTGACTATATTTTGCAGAAAATAAAATAGATCTGATTTATAATGCCGTTCAAAAGAAAAATCACATGAAATAAAATGAATAATAAATAAATACTGATAAGAAGAAATGAAAGCAGTCTCTGATTCTTTCCTTTCTTTTCTCTGAAATTGCTGGTAACATTACTAACATTGTAACAAGAACAAGAGGCGAAGCCATCAAGGCTCACGTAAGAAATCGACAAACAGTAACACAAACTCAATCACTCCGTCACACACACACACACACACACACACACACACACACACACACACACACACACACACACACAGAAAGAGCATAGGTGAAACTGTGCAAGAAAGCGAGACACTAGATCTAGATCTGTCTGTCTGCATGTAGCCTACTTACAAGGACACGACTGCCAACTAGTCTCGGCGCGCTCAAAATAATAATGACCGAGACTTTCAGTACTTCCTTCGCGTGACGTCTAACCCTCTTACGTCATAATGTGACGTCAATGTAATGTGACGTCTTCAAATGTTAGAGTTTCTACCACAGACATACACACGCACATACGCACGCACGCACGCACAGACAGACAAAGTTACGATCGCATAGGCTACACTTACGTGAGCCAAAAACGAGGCTGGATGTCTAAGGGGGGACCATTATAGAGCAGTTTTTGCCACGAATTGGTCCCCCGGGGGACTACTTCAGAGGGGGGACCGGACCGGATCCTACACCGGTCCTACCTGGAAGGTTAAAGGTGGAGATTTTTCCGATCTCCCAGATCAACTTATTTGCAGACCTGCTAGTGCTTTATCCCAGTAGATGTGTTCACGCAAGCGCTAGACTAATTAATGCACACGGAAAAGATCGTGTAGTTCATGAAACACAAAAATTAAAGCATGCCATGCATCCATCCTCCAAAGTTGGCATATGGCTGCCTAAATGGCTGATAAAAATGACCATGCACGTAAAAACACACTCATGCAAAAAACATACTTGTAAGCGGGAGTTTCAGCCCATGTACGCTGAAGATGAAGAAGAAACCTGAGTGAAAACAAAGCATGTATCAATATACTTGACTTCATGACTTTTTCTTTCTGTCAGAGAGTGGACAGAGAACGGTCAGCTGTGGGTGCAGCAGGTGTCCAGCACTCCGGCCACACGCCTCGACGTGGTCAACTTGCAGGAGGAGCTTGACCGGCGGCTACAGCAGCGTCAGGCCCGAGAGACCGGCATCTGCCCTGTCCGCAGGGAGCTCTACTCACAATGCTTCGGTCAGTTGTTGCTTTGAAGATATTAGGATAAGAGGATATTAGATTTGATTTAGTCCTTTGAGGTCCACGACCCTTTACATCCAGACTGTGTAGTACAAATGACATCATTGTTTGTTTGTTTGCTTACAGAGGTAATTCTTGAAAAAAAATGTTTGATGTGAAGGTTCTATGGTGTTTGCGGATTACATGAAGTTTCAATCAAAAACTCCCAATAGATTCAGAGATACATACACTTTTGTGAGGCTCTTGGTCATCACCGACCCAGGAATCACGGTGAAGGTTTACGGTGTACTTCATATGAAAATCCCAAGTTTCTGTTCCACCCCTCAGGACAAGAAATGGTACGTTCATGTATGTATAAAGCCATCTTATTGAATTGAGTTTGGGCGGGGATGTAGCTCAGTCGGTAGCGCGCTGGATTTGTATCCAGTTGGCCGCTGTCAGCGTGAGTTCGTCCCCACGTTCGGCGAGAGATTTATTTCTCAGAGTCAACTTTGTGTGCAGACTCTCCTCGGTGTCCGAACACCCCCGTGTGTACACGCAAGCACAAGACCAAGTGCGCACGAAAAAGATCCTGTAATCCATGTCAGAGTTCGGTGGGTTATAGAAACACGAAAATACCCAGCATGCTTCCTCCGAAAACGGCGTATGGCTGCCTAAATGGCGGGGTAAAAAACGGTCATATACGTAAAATTCCACTCGTGCAAAAAGCACGAGTGTACGTGGGAGGTTCAGCCCACAAACGCAGAAGAAGAAGAAGAAGAATTGAGTTTCACTCTAAACTAAAGCACCTTCTGCATATATTTTGATTCATTTTACAGCAATCTTGTCACGTTCATAAGGAGATGAACTAAATGTTGTCGCGTTTTGCTTGTTTTCAGACGAGCTGATCAGACAGGTGACCATCAACTGTGCAGAGCGCGGACTACTGTTGCTGCGAGTGAGGGACGAGATCCGTATGACGATCGCCGCATACCAGACGCTCTACGAGAGCAGCGTGGCGTTCGGCATGCGCAAGGCTCTGCAGGCTGAACAGGGCAAGGCGGATATGGAGAACAAGGTGAGCGATTGTTGTGCACTCAAACCCATCTGCCTATTTTTTATGACGGGTAGTATAAATGCCAGTGAAAACATCACTTTTAGAGTAAGACGGTAGCGCAGGGATGTAGCTCAGTCGGTAGCACGCTGGATTTGTATCCAGTTGGCCGCTGTCAGCGTGAGTTCGTCCCCACGTTCGACGAGAGATTTATTTCTCAGAGTCAACTTTGTGTGCAGACTCTCCTCGGTGTCCGAACACCCCCGCAAGCACAAGACCAAGTGCGCACGAAAAAGACCCTGTAATCCATGTCAGAGTTCGGTGGGTTATAGAAACACGAAAATACCCAGCATGCTTCCTCCAAAAACGGTGTATGGCTGCCTAAATGGCAGGATAAAAAACAGTCATACACGTAAAATTCCACTCGTGCAAAAAACACGAGTGTACGTGGGAGTTTCAGCCCACGAACGCAGAAGAAGAAGAAGAAGAAGAGTAAGATGGTCGGACGTCTTGCCGAAATCTGGTGCATTGTATATTGTCAAGACCGCCACATATTAAAGTACAGTGGAACCCTTATTTCAAGACCTTCAATAATCCGAGAAAATCAGGCCATAAAAAGGAGGAAGTCTTAATATTGGGATAATTTTTTTTAATTTTTTTTTTCATTTTCATTACTTTATCGTCCCATCGCTGGGAAATTCGGATCGCTTCCTCCCAGTGGAAAGCTAGCAGCAACGGAGTCGCGCTACCCAGGTGTCTGCGTGTTTAGGTGTATTCAGCCACCTGCACTTATGGCAGAATGACCAAGGTCTTTTACGTGCCATTGTGATGACACGGGGGTGGGACATGGCTTCCGTCTCTGGGTCTGCACATAAAGTTGACCCGTGTCCGTCCCGGCCCGAATTCGAACCTGCGACCTTTCGATCACAAGTCCAGTGCTCTACCAACTGAGCTACCGGCCCCCCTACAGAGGTTATGAACAGAACATTTGAGTAAACAAGGTCTTCTTCTTCTTCTGCGTTCGTGGGCTGAAACTCCCACATACACTTGTGTTTTTGCGCGAGTGGAATTTTACGTGTATGACCGTTTTTACCCCGCCATTAAGGCAGCCATACGCCGCTTTCGGAGGAAGCATGCTGGATATTTTCGTGTTTCTATAACCCACCGAACTCTGACATGGATTACAGGATCTTTTTCGTGCGCACTTGGTCTTGTGCTTGCGTGTACACACGGGGGTGTTCGGACACCGAGGAGAGTCTGCACACAAAGTTGACTCTGAGAAATAAATCTCTCGCCGAACGTGGGGACGAACTCACGCTGACAGCGGCCAACTGGATACAAATCCAGCGCGCTACCGACTGAGCTACATCCCCGCCCCATCGAGTCTCAAATTGGGGGGTTCCCCTGTTGACTGTACATCTTCTTCTTCTGCGTTCGACGGTTCTTTTTCGACCTAGACACAATCATTTGTCGTAGTAAGCGTAGACATCCGGTCTGCTCCCCGCCTAATGGCCGATGTCTTCCGTCTTCGGGGGACTACGTGGGTTTAGATTTGGAGTGGTCCTTCTCCTAGAGGAGTTTCCTTGCAGGGATAGTGAGCCTCCTCTGCCCTCGTTTTAATTTTGGAGTGATCTTCTCCTAGGACAGCTGCCTTCCAGGGTTGACGAGCCTGTCCTGCCCGGCTATTTAACCCATAGTTGGGGGTTGGTTCGTGGGCACCAGGGCGTATCCACACGCCGGTGGGCCTGCATGCCACACGTCTAGGGGCCAACCTCCTCCGAGTCCTTGTAGTTCAGCCTGGGTCCTTTCGGTACCCAGTTCACGCCTGTCGCCACGATGGAGGCACTACAAAGGGCTTGCTGTGGAGAGGTTATGTACTGGCAGGAGAGACTGACGCAAGCTGCTCTCTTTTCGCGTTGTCCTGAAAAGGACGGTGCTAGCCAGCGGTGAGGGCTGAAAGCGAGAGGTGACAAGCACAAAACACTTCGCCAACACACTAGACACATCACACAACCATTTGACAGGCGACTGTACATGGTATACTGGCAGACTGTTGCTACACATTAATATAATGCGATAAATAATTTGATGCTGTGATGCCTTTCAGATCTGCACTCTGGAGGATGAGAAGCGGGACTTGGAGCGCCAGGTGAACGAGCTGAAGGCAAAATGCGAGCAGATCGAGAAGCGAGCGGCCGAGCAGCGGCAGGTGGAGGAGAAGAAACACACAGAGGAGATCCAGTTCTTGAAACGCACCAACACCCAGCTCAAGGTAAGATAGCCATTATTTTTACACGTTATTCAGTCATTGTAGATGTGCAGATTTTAGCTTATGATATATCTTTGATGAGGAGGACTTGAAAAGTTGAAACACACATTCACAATCAAAACAAATCTTGAAATTATGCTCAAACATCCAGCTCGATGGATGGATTCGGCAGTAGTTTCAAGTAGAAGTTAATCATTCTTAAACAGAACAACCTGCACTACTAAACAAATAATTTCACGTGTGTATAGCGGCAAAAGCCGAGTAGTAGAGATCTGCAAAATTAACATTTGACGTAGCTCAATAATTAGCACTTATAGGCATCATTAACAAATGTTTGAGGTCTAACAACACCTGCTAATCACAGATCATGGTTCAGACATTGTGCTTTTTTGTTTATATGATTTAATTAATGCTGAATAGACGCGTGATCACCCCACTAACAAGTTTTGTTCACTCCCCCATTGACTAAAAAGCACACTGTTGACAATGTGAAAGGTGAGGTGTTCTTATTGTAAAGATACCTTAACCTTCTCGTCTAAACGGTCGTGAAAACCACCACAGATCTGTCGAGGCTTTACATGGGATCCTTCCACATTGACTCCTACAGTGGATCATCCCCTGTTAAGACCCACACCCCCCCCCCCCCCCCTCCTTCCCCCCACCCCACCCCCCATTTCAGAATTCCGCCTTTTTACACCCCCGGTATAGGGGTGTGTATAGGATTCGGTCGATGTGTTTGTTTGTTTGTGTGTTTGTGTTCGCATATAGATCTCAAGAATGAACGGACCGATCGTCACCAAACTTGGTGAACAGGTTCTATACATTCCTGAGACGGTCCTTACAAAAATTGGGACCAGTCAAACACACGGTTAGGGAGTTATTGGTGGATTAAGATTCTACAAGGACTTATAGAGGGACATATTAATGGTCAAAGGGAAATAACCTTCTCAGTTGGTGGCAGTGAGAATGGTAAGGACGGGGGTGTTTTTCCTACCTCGGAGGAATTTTTTGTTAAGACTGCTTTTTCAGCTGTACTGTTCATTACCTCTGTAAATTTACCCCTATTCTAAGATTCCCTTGGTGTTAGGTCCTGATTTTCTCAAGATTTTTTGGAGTCTTCAAAAAACTCTACAGTCTTAGTGCTCATAATTTACACACTCGACAAAATCAGTTCTTCGAAGGAAGGGGGTTAGTAAAATGGAAGTTACTTTAAAGACATAATGAACAGATTAGCTCTGGAAAACGAAGGGTCTAAAAAGGAGGGGGTCTGAATATGAGGCAATTTCTGGTCTTAAAATGGCCCGGGGCCTTGACAGACGGGTTTCTTCTTCTTCTTCTGCTTTCGTGGGCTGAAACTCCCACGTACACTCGTGTTTTTTGCACTAGTGGAATTTTACGTGTATGACCGTTTTTTACCCCGCCATTTAGGCAGCCATACGCCGCTTTCGGAGGAAGCATGCTGGGTATTTTCGTGTTTCTATAACCCACCGAACTCTGACATGGATTACAGGATCTTGTCTTGTGCTTGCGTGTACACACGGGGGCGTTCGGACACCGAGGAGAGTCTGCACACAAAGTTGACTCTGAGAAATAAATCTCTCGCCGAACGTGAGGACGAACTCACACTGACAGCGGCCAACTGGATACAAATCCAGCGCGCTACCGACTGAGCTACATCCCCGCCCGGTTCCTCTGTACAAAGATTAAGCGTCCAGGCTGTATAGGATTTTAGTATGTGTCCTTGCCGGAGGATATCTTTCTTTATTTGGTGTTTAACATCATTTTCAACCACGATGGTTATATCGCGACGGGGAAAGGGGGGAGATGGGATAGAGCCACTTGTCAATTGTTTCTTGTTCACAAAAGCACTAATCAAAAATTTGCTCCAGGGGCTTGCAACGTAGTACAATGTATTACCTTACTGGGAGAATGCAAGTTTCCAGTACAAAGGACTTAACATTTCTTACATACTGCTTGACTAAAATCTTTACAAAAATTGACTATATTCTATACAAGAAACACTTAACAAGGGTAAAAGGAGAAACAGAATCCGTTAGTCGCCTCTTACGACATGCTGGGGAGCATCGGGTAAATTCTTCCCCCTAACCCGCGGGGGGTCCGGAGGATATGCTCTAATCCTATTTAATAGTGAACAGACCCTTTGGTGATTTTCAAGATTGTTTACACAAAAAGGAAGGTATTTTGAATCACCCACACACCAGCTGATATGCTACCATTCAGTTTCAAATGTCTTACCTCAGTTTCTTAGCTTTCACAAATCTAATGTCTCCAGACAGATGTACAATTGTTTCATCACAGCACCATCACAAAAAGTCCTGCATCTTTAAAAACTAAACTAATCAGCATGTGCGGACAAAATGTTGCATGATCACACCCCCCCCCCCCCCCCCAATTTGTTTTTAGTACAAAAAAAACATTAAAAAAAATAAAGAAGTGGATATAAAAACAACAAGAAAATAACTTTGGCCTAATACTGAGTTAACTTTCTCCTTTTTACTCTTGTACTTTGACCATTTTACACACATTGAATATCATTTATGCTTCAGTGAAAAACAAATTTTAAATTACAAACACAGTGTGAACTTCACCTTCATGTTATTTTTATTTTGTTTTAATTTTTGATTAAAAAAGGGGGACTTAATATCAAAATAGTATCACAGTGTGTCACTGAGTTTTGCACAGTGATTTCACAAACGTTCACTCTTTTCTTTTTCATTCTTTAACTGCGCCTAAACGCAATTAGGAAACAGGTTCAAGATCAGTAATTTTCCAAGCTTTTGGATGGAGCATGTTTCAGCGCATGTTTCTCTGATTATAATGGTATCACTTGCAAATCACTTGCAGAGTTTCAGTACAAAACACACACACACACACACACACACACACACACACACACACACACACACACACACACACACACACACACACATTATTTGGTTTAAGAAACTGGTGAGCAGTTGTAAAATGATTTATAAATTATATACATGAGACAATTCCAGGTTACAATTTCCTGTTGGTTTTCCAATCCATCTGCAGTGAGTTTCTAGTGTGACATGTTTCATAATGATTTTTCTAAAACTTGTAAACAAATTGAAACATGTTAAAATGTAAAATTGTATTGCAGTACATTCAATGCCGTGTGTTGACAACACTGATCAAAATGTGTACCAATTGCACGTTTGCCGACCCAGTTGAAAGGTGCAGGGTGACCCCCAAAATGTCACCCTCTTAAATCCTAATACATCATCATTAACTCCTACGTGTGTTCAGGGAATTAGTTCATATTTGGTCTAAATTAGACTAAGATGTGGGATGATAACTACACAAAGTTTCAAATATGTAGATTAAGTGGTTCAATGATTTTTACACTTTAACCCCTTGACTGCCTTAGGACGGGTATACCCGTCCTGCACTTGTGCATTATTTCCATGATTAGATACTAAAAACAGATTCTTGGTTGAATTTCCTTTAAAAATAATATAGGTTTTACTTTTCTACCTACTGCCAGTTTGGAGCTAGAATTTTTTGTGAATTATTACACCCCGAACTCCAATATTCCCTGGCAGTCAGGAAGTTTTGATTGGCAGCGAAAGGGTTCAAAAAAACAATCAAATTCTGTGAGTTGAGTCTCAAATGTAGGTTTGACACTGAGGAGCATTAGCCACACTCATCCGACTTGAACTCTCCAGACTCCCTGTAATTGTAGTTTCAACACACATATTGTCTGAGGATGGTTTTCGTATGCAAGGGCCTTCAGAAAAACGAACAGGTAAACACTGGAGGCCAAAAGCAGGTCAGTGCCTCATGCTGACCACGCGATCAGCGCCAAACCTTGTACATTTGAGTCAATCCCTACATTTGGAATAGATTTTCAAAAGAGCATAAAAGTCAGACCATTTAACATACAAACTTCAAACTTTGTGAACTTATCATCCCAAATAGCATTAGCCAATATACACCAAATATGAAGATTTTGGAGTTATTAGCATTGAAGTAGGTGGCAATTTGTGGGGGGTCATGGTGACCCTATATCATAACTGCACTGTTTTGTATGTTTTGTGACATGACATATATAGCTGACAGAAATATTTGTTGCTTTTTACAGACACAGTTGGAAGGCATCATCGCGCCCAAGAAATGAAGTGGCTGAGTGTTTTAAGTCTAGATGATAGCAAGAATTTCTCTTCAGACATCCCAACTTCACAACCACTGGAGTGTTGAGATGAACAACAACTTTTCCGCATT
>NC_090255.1:8113930-8133930 GCF_037325665.1 Littorina saxatilis
ACTTTTCCGCATTTGGAATAGATTGGACAATTACAACTGCAAGCTTGTCTTCAAATGTTTTGGATTTTCTGTGTTTTCTGATATTTTAGACTGCATCCCGAATTTGGTTTTGCATGAAGAACTGTGATATTTAAGGACTCTTTAAAAGGAAAGAGTATAGTGTTCGTTTACTGAGCTTTGTAATCAAGTTTACGTTTACAGAAAATTTGAAGAAATGTGACTATTTAATAAAGTGAGATCAGATCAAGACTTAGTGTTTCTATCCTAGAACTGTTGTCCATTTGTCTTTTTTTTGCCATTGCTGTATCATTACACTTTTAATCCTTTTCTGTGCATTGATCTTAAATATCATTGTTAAGAGAAAAACAATCATTGTGTATAACTTGTGTAAATTACATTTTTAATTAAATGTAGACTTGTTAAGTCAATGTGTGCAAGTGTGTATGCGAGTCTGCGTTATAACGTGTGTCCCATTGCACATGTGCGTATGTGTGTGTGCGTGTATGAGTGTGTGTGTCCGTTTCTACGTATGCTGATCGAATTGTGTGAACATGTGAATGCTGCATGTGTGCAACTGCAACTGAGGCAGAGATCGAGGAAAGAATTTTTTTTTTAAATCAAACAATAATGTATGGAAGGAGCTGTTTCTCAAAACATAAATAAATCAAATAGTTTCAACTTTTAATACCAGGGGCATTTCCAATTTACATAGTGGATAATATCTTCCAGTATATGAATTTAATGAATTAATCTCAAATTCTCAGTCTTGTGCTTTTTCCCTTTTCAATGAAACAACTTACGGTATTATTATGCCACTTGTTTGGCATAGACTCGACAGTTACAAACAAATAAAGATCAATCTGTCACTTTGATTGTCAATCTGAACCACATCAGCAATTGGCAAAATAAATAACCCTTAGTTTGTTTGTTTGTTTGCTTAACGCCCAGCCGACCACGAAGGGCCATATCAGGGCGGTGCTGCTTTGACATATAACGTGCGCCACACAGAAGTCGCAGCACAGGCTTCATGTCTCACCCAGTCACATTATTCTGACACCGGACCAACCAGTCCTAGCACTAACCCCATAATGCCAGACGCCAGGCGGAGCAGCCACTAGATTGCCAATTTTAAAGTCTTAGGTATGACCCGGCCGGCCGGGGTTCGAACCCACGACCTCCCGATCACGAGGCGGACGCCTTACCACTAGGCCAACCGTGCCGGTCTAACCCTTAGTTACAGTACAGTATCTCGCATATATATGTAACAGACATTCCACACAGTAAAACATAGCTGAACACCCAAAATGCTCAAACAAATATGAAATAAGTTAGAGAGTATTCACTTTTTTGTCAATAAGGTTGTTTTTCTGGTAATGTTCATTTATGCCAGCATTGGACTGCATGATATTGTCATTGAACGTCCACAACTTCTTACATTAGCAACCCTTTTGCTTATACAGATTTCTGTACGAGATTCTCTCTAAACTGTACTGATAAAACTTGACTGTCTTTCGCTCTCTCAACCATGTTACGCGCACACACACACACACACACAAACTGAAAAGTACCTACTATCACAACCTATGATTGCTACTGATAAAAACAAATTCTTCAGCACACTGACGGCAAATGAATGTTAGAATTATAAAGGCCATTTTGGGGCCTCTCCTGATAGCAAAAAATTAGATCATGTCTTTTTAAAAAGCCATAAAAACCACAAGAATAATATGTTTTAGCATTTTAAACAAAAGTGTAATTTATAACAATCACACACACACAAAACTTACTTGAAAACTTTCAGAACCAACACATTTTTTCCACCAAGTCCGTATTTCACCACGCAGTGGCCGTTGTCGCACCACGTGCACACGGCCGGACTGGGAATGGATATCTTGGCGATACTGTCGCCAATGAGCTGGCGCCTTTCTTTCTTGTTGATAAT
Source organism: Littorina saxatilis (assembly GCF_037325665.1). Classification (NCBI taxonomy): domain Eukaryota; kingdom Metazoa; phylum Mollusca; class Gastropoda; order Littorinimorpha; family Littorinidae; genus Littorina; species Littorina saxatilis. Next base: position 8,115,873 of record NC_090255.1, read on the forward strand.
GACAGTCACTTCTTCTGACAGCCAATTGGTTTTCTACTTGTTTTTCACACTTTGGTCGTCGATCGTAAGAGCTTCCACAGCCGACAAAACAATACGGAATCCAGACGCCATGATGCTACATTTTTCACCTTCGGCGTTTGGAGATCGGCAGCCAATCAAAACAACCCGCAAACCGCCATCGGTGAATAATTAAGCCTAGGCGATAATCGTCGGAGATCGACAGCCAATCAAACGCGACCCATGATACTGCTATGGGTTCACGCGAGTGCTGGGGTGCGAATGCACTGACTTCAGACGCAGACAGCTTCAGCTGAACGGTTCATACCACCACCCCCCCTTTTTTTTTCTCAACGAATTTGCATCGATCTCAAGAATGGTCTGTGAGCTAAGGAAAATATCGGAATTCCGATAAAATTCGGACCAGTCCCATGTCTGAAACGTCTGTCTTTTTTTCCAGCAATGGAATACTAACTTACACCTAAATTATGTACATATTGTCTCTTGTAAACGTTATCTTTTCTCGCATTAATTTTCCTCCGTCACGGAATGCTACTGCAGTTAGTCTCACTTTGTTCTCAGTTAACCAGGCCACTCCTCAGTCAAATTTGATATAAATACTCAATTCCTCACACTCATCAAGTCGTCACTTGGCACACAAACATGATCAACCACCAACTGCATTACACTCAGATTCAGTCCAGAGTGTGAACACATAGTCCTGTTCACAGCACAGAACACCTTAGTCCATCCTGAACGCAACACAACGGTCTGTTCAAACTTGGCACCCAGAACGATCTCATTCCTTTGGTCATCTTGTCAGGTGTGGTATAGTCCACCCTGCCCTTGCGACCGACTACCTCTCAACAATGACCACATGGGCTTTGGTGCACGAAGCGAACTGGGTGGGAGGGAACTTCTTCTTCTTCTTCTTCTGCGTTCGTGGGCTGAAACTCCCACGTACACTCGTGTTTTTGCACGAGTGGAATTTTACGTGTATGACCGTTTTTACCCCGCCATTTAGGCAGCCATACGCCGTTTTCGGAGGAAGCATGCTGGGTATTTTCGTGTTTCTATAACCCACCGAACTCTGACATGGATTACAGGATCTTTTTCGTGCGCACTTGGTCTTGTGCTTGCGTGTACACACGGGGGTGTTCGGACACCGAGGAGAGTCTGCACACAAAGTTGACTCTGAGAAATAAATCTCTCGCCGAACGTGGGGACGAACTCACGCTGACAGCGGCCAACTGGATACAAATCCAGCGCGCTACCGACTGAGCTACATCCCCGCCCCTTGGTGGGAGGGAACAAGCCACAAGGTACGATTGGTTCAAATCACCACAAATCTTAGGCTGGTTGTCGTGACATATGTTGCGCTAGTCTTTACGTATACTGTCACCTGGTTGTCACGACATATGTCGCGCGCTACTGGCTCGGTCTGTTTGGTCGGTTCCGATTACCTCCCATGGATGCGAAAACCTATATGACCGTTTTTCTTTATTTTTCTCTGTGAATTCACCAGTGGCTATGTAACATGTGTTACAGAATTGCACCAGTGTAGTTAGGGGTAATAGATGTCGTTCAGAAATAACTGTCAAGGGAAATAACTGTCAAGTTTGTATGGGCGGTGGAAGAGATGCTTTCCCTTGTTTTTCTTGCTTTTCCATAGAAACCCTGAGCCAAGCTACACGTGACATACTTGTCGGCCAATCACAGGCAGACAGTGTGCGACTGCTCATGGTGACGATCTGTGCCAGCGAAATCTTGCGAACGACTGACATCCCAGTGAGGATGCTCTTTTTATTCAATCAATCAATCAATATGAGGCTTATATCGCACGTATTCCGTGGGTACAGTTCTAAGCGCAGGGATTTATTTTTTATGTTTTTAATTTTTTTTTTAATGCAATTTATATTGCGCACATATTCAAGGCGCAGGGATTTATTTATGCCGTGTGAGATGGAATTTTTTTTATTCGAAAGTACGCACCTCGGAGCAGACAATCGGCTCAGATGGAGCGACCATGCGTGAAGCCCCGTGTTGTTTGACTCGGTGTTTGCAAGGAAAAACAACTCTTCCCCAGCGCATAAAAACGAGACCGAGAATCATTTCTAGGATTCGTCTATTTCAACCGATCCGACAATTAGGATGTGTACCAGTCCTATTTGGGTGCGCGTGGCACCCAGTTAAGCTGTGTGCACCTCGGTCCTGGGCATCTTAACAGTGAGATACTAGATCACACACAAAACAATTGGCTGTCTGTTCACACTTGGCACAGTACAGAACGCTCTCATTATCTTGATCATCTTGCCAGGTGTGGTGGTCTCAGCCCTGGTCATCTTAACAGTGAGATACTAGATCACACACAAAACAATTAGCTGTCTGTTCACACTTGGCACAGTACAGAACGCTCTCATTATCTTGATCATCTTGCCAGGTGTGGTAGTACCAGATTACAATGAAGAATGTGTGGCCTGTGCCACCTTGGAGCCTGTCTTGCGGCCGATGGCGTTGGAAATGTATTGGCCTGCCTCCAAAAGCTTGTGTATGTCCACACCCTGCGAATAAAGTAGTTGACTCATTAGCAATAACGCCTCAAATATTTCAGTTGAATTACACAAGTCTCACACATTTATATATATCTACAAAATATATTTCTGGGTCTGACCCCAACTCAACACTAACGCTGATGGGGTCTATGTCGACCAAAAGAGTGGGATTCCCTGTAGGTGGAGTTCCTGGAGGGGGATTCCCTGTACACAGGGAATCCCACAGGGTGGAGTTTTTCAATAAAACTTGCAAACCATACTCGAATTTCTAAGAAATATCAAAAAAGATTGAAAAACATCAAATTCTACCGATGTCGCCAAGCATCACGTGACTTTCAGCGATATCAGCGACACGCTACAGGAACTAAATCCTGTGGTATTCCCTGTATACAGGGAATCCCTCTCCAGGAACTCCACCTACAGGAAATCCCACTCTTTTGGTCGACATAGACCCCATCAGCAACACTAACCTGATTTCCCTCCCTCCCTACCTCACTCTCTCTCATCACTCTCTCCCCCCCCCCCCCCCCCCCCCCCCCCCCCCCCTTGCTCTATTTCCCACTCTCTCGATTTTTCTCTTGATTTCTCTCTGACTCCTTCTCCAACTCCTCTTTCTCATGCTCATGACTCCCCCCCTCCTCTCTGGCTCCCTCTCTCTCTCTCTTACACTGGTGAGTTGTATATACACACTCATGTCTGACATTCAGTTTCCCTTTCTTTCTGTTATTGCCTATTACTCATTCCACTCACAAATAAAAAAAACGGAGGTTAACGCTTTGGAACGCTTAACGTCTCCCAGGTACGGATATATCCGTACACACTCATATGGCTCTATCTGACCAGGTACGGATATATCCGCTCAGACTGTTAGCTACAGTCGCTTCCTGGAACGTCCATCTAACACCTGCATTCCATCCCGCAGTGGGGCACTGCGGTTATGAAATTAAAGGCCCCTCCTGTTTCTGGAACCGCAGGAGCTTTCTAGTTTGCTGTTAGGTAGATTTTTGGTTCCTCTTTCCTGTCATGCTCTCTTTTTCTTCATGAATTCTTTTCTTTTTTCTGCCTTCTTGCTCATTCACCTGTATTTTTTCCAAAAATCTCTTCTCTTGCCGCTTGTCTCGCGATTTATGTATAGTTTAATCTGTTAGTGTTCTGATGTAAGTCCAGCAGTAGATAGGTTAAGCCTATTTTAACATACTGGAAACTGGTAATCTTCCAGTAGGTATTAATTTAGTTTTACTAAAGCCTGCTGGGACACAAGTAATGGGTTAGTGCATTTGTAAACAGGAATCGCTTGACAAGTGGCCCCCTTCATCCCCCCCTTCCTCGTCCTGATATGGCTCTGCGTAGTCGGCTGGACGTCAAGCAACAAATAAACAAACAAACAAACCTGCATTCCAGCGTGTTGATACACAGTTACTACACAGTTACTACAATGGTTGCAGCACAGCTGGTCTCGGCCCCCCAAAAATTTTAGTCAACATAGGTGGGGTAGAAAGTGTTAATTCAGGACAAAACAAAACATAGGTGGGGTAGAAAGTGTTAATTCAGGACAAAACAAAACATTGTCCCGAATTAAACATTCCAAAAATGTAAGCTTCCTTATTTTGTTTTCTTGAACGTTAGCAGCCTATCTGTTTTGGCTTTCCCTGTACTCACAGTTTTGATGTTGAGTCCGTTCAGCATGTAGACGACATCTTCTGTGGAGACATTGCCACTGGCCCCTTTAGCGTAGGGACACCCCCCTAGCCCCGCTGCCGAACTATCCACCACGCTCACACCCATCTGAAACATGTCACAGTACAGTAAGGTCAGTTATCACAGAGCTGCACGGGGGCAGGGATGTAGCTCAGTCGGTAGCGCGCTGGATTTGTATCCAGTTGGCCGCAGTCAGCGTGAGTTCGTCCCCACGTTTGGTGAGAGATTTATTTCTCAGAGTCAACTTTGTGTGCAGACTCTCCTCGGTGTCCGAACACCCCCCGTGTGTACACGCAAGCACAAGACCAAGTGCGCACGAAAAAGATCCTGTAATCCATGTCAGAGTTCGGTGGGTTATAGAAACACGAAAATACCCAGCATGCTTCCTCCGAAAACGGCGTATGGCTGCCTAAATGGCGGGGTAGAAACGGTCATACACGTAAAAGCCGTGGGAGTTTCAACCCATGAACGAACAAACAAACAAACAGAGCTGCACAAACACATCACACGGACATAGATATTGAATACATTGGAACCCTCTTTTTAAGACCTACAAAAAATCTGAGAAAATTGGGTCTTACAGAGGAGGGAGTCTAAAACTGAATGGGGGTACATTTACGGAGGTTATTAGGCCTAAAAAAAAAATAGGTGTGGTTACGGTAACCCGACCTACCCTATTTTTAGGGGCCGACCCTATAACTTTTTATTACATTTGTCAAAAAAAGAAAAAAAAAGAAAAAAAAGAGTGCAGAAAACGCAATGAAAGCGACAGCGCTCGAGTCGCACACTTATTTCCCTGTCAAGTAGGTTTAATTTGTACACATTAGAAAAAAAAGTTAAAAAAAAAAAAGTGATTGCCTACCTTCCTACCCTATTTTTTTTGGCTATGTTGCCTTAACCACACCTATTATTTTTTTTTTGCCTTAACAATCTCATGAAACAGGGTCCTAAAAGGGAGGGAGTCTTATAAGAGGGGTTCCACTGTACAGTGTACACACACATCAGCAAAGTCTCTCTCTCTCTCTTCCTCGACCTCCCACTTTCTCCATGCCTCTCTATCTTTCTCTCACTCCCTTTCTCTGGAGACTATCTCTCCCCCTACCCCCCCCCCCCCCCCCTTTCTCTGGAGACTATCTCTCCCTCCTCTCCCCCTACCCCCCCTTTCTCTGGAGACTATCTCTCCCTCCTCTCCCCCTACCCCCCCTTTTCTCTGGAGACTATCTCTCCCCCTACCCTCCCTTTCTCTGGAGACTATATCTCTCCCTCCTCTCCCCCTACCCTCCCTTTCTCTGGAGACTATATCTCTCCCTCCTCTCCCCCTACCCTCCCTTTCTCTAGAGACTATCTCTCCCTCCTCTCCCCCTACCCCCCCCCCCCCCCCCCCCCCCCCGCAGAACACACACATCAATTCCTCAAATCAGCAACAAAAACAGTTGTTAATTGTAACCAATGCCCAAGCAAGCATAGCCTCACTCAGATCCGCCAACTAAAATGCACAGAACTTACACACTACCTACCTGTAGAGCTGCGAAGATATTGGCCAGCGCTTGACCATACGTATCATGACAGTGAACAGCCAGCCGGTCAAGTGGAACCTCCTTGCTGACCACAGATATTAACTGGCGCATGGCCAGTGGCGTGCCGATGCCTATCGTGTCACCCAGGGAGATCTCGTAACAACCAAGTTCATACATCTTTCGTGCCACCTGAAAACCAAGAACGGAGATGAGAAATTTTAAGATAAGACATAAGACATGAGATGTTATTTCCACCACGTGCATTACAATCAATCAATATCAATCAATATCAATCAATATGAGGCTTATATCGCGCATATTCCGTGGGTACAGTTCTGAGCGCAGGGATTTTTTTTGGTTTTTTTAAAAAAAAATTTATGCAATTTATATCGCGCACATATTCAAGGCGCAGGGATTTATTTATGCCGTGTGAGATGGAATTTTTTTTACACAATACATCACGCATTCACATCGGCCAGCAGATCGCAGCCATTTCGGCGCATATCCTACTTTTCACGGCCTATTATTCCAAGTCACACGGGTATTATCACACTATCTCTCCCTCCTCTCCCCCTATCCCCCCCCCTTTCTCTGGAGACTATCTCTCCCTCCTCTCCCCCTACCCCCCCTTTCTCTGGAGACTATCTCTCCCTCCTCTCCCCCTACCCCCCCTTTCTCTAGAAACTATCTCTCCCTCCTCTCCCCCTACCCTCCGTTTCTCTGGAGACTATCTCTCCCTCCTCTCCCCCTACACAGGAATATATCTTGGTTTGAGTTCATTCAATGCATAGTACATTCAAACACAACAACCAGAGTACTAACAGAGCTGCATAACACACTTACTTACACCCACACACTCTACATTATACCGCAAGATACGTGTATTAGAAAATAAGTCGTTTTCATGTGTGGTTTTTTTGGGTGGTGGTTTATTTTCTGTCTTTTTCTTTTGGGGGGAGGGGCTGGGGCGGGCATGTAGCTCAGTCGGTAGCGCGCTGGATTTGTATCCAGTTGGCCGCTGTCAGCGTGAGTTCGTCCCCACGTTCGGCGAGAGATTTATTTCTCAGAGTCAACTTTGTGTGCAGACTCTCCTCGGTGTCCGAACACCCCCGTGTGTACACGCAAGCACAAGACCAAGTGCGCACGGAAAAGATCCTGTAATCCATGTCAGAGTTCGGTGGGTTATAGAAACACGAAAATACCCAGCATGCTTCCTCCGAAAGCGGCGTATGGCTGCCTAAATGGCGGGATAAAAAACGGTCATACACGTAAAATTCCACTCGTGCAAAAAACACGAGTGTACGTGGGAGTTTCAGCCCACGAACGCAGAAGAAGAAGAAGAAGGTGGGAGGGTTGTGCAGGTGGTGGTGTGTGTGTAAGACTTAGACTTGGAAACATTGTGGCAAACACGCTGCTCATTACAGGAGACAAGTAAAAGGCATTAGAGTGAAATGTGTGCTCTGCGCTCCATTGCACACGGTATACAGTGCCAGCTTTAATGATATCCGTTAATTCCAAACATTACAATGCTCATTAGAGCTTACTACCACTATCGGCGTTAACCGGTTATTACCGGCATTTTACCGGTTGAAATGAGAAAATACCGGAACAAAATTGGCTGCTGGTATAAACTACCGGTTGATTTTCAGAACTACCGGGGTTTTTTCGCTGGTGAAACAACATAACCAGTACTCTGAGTTGGACTCTTACTGGTTCCAATGACCAGCCTACCGTTTTTTTCTGGACTGTTTGCATCATAAAAGTTTGCGTACCGGTTTGAAAAAATACTAGCGCCCTCACTGACTATGTGTATTCATTTTTTCATTGATCAGTGCAGTGACTACAGATGTTTACTTAACTGTTTGAAAAGGGGAATAACTCTTTTACCTTCCATTAAAAACCCTGACACAGCTAACTTATCTCCTTTGCTTCAAACTTCTGACTGTTAATAATCTTTCCATGTCAGTTACCAACACGTATATAAACTACTAGATGAATACCGGCGCTTCGCCGAAGAAGTAGACCTGAATACCCGAAGCCGGGTACCCGGCTTTGCCGGGTGTACACCGGCTTTGCCGGCGCATTGTACGCGATTGACGCCACACGAAGGAAGGGAGATAAACGCGCAAAACACTGGAGAAGATAAGGAAGAGTTACTGGGAATGGATGTACAGAAAAACCAAAATCGGTTGAGCGCTGCGAGCACGTGTTGAAAATTTTCATCGACCAGATTGTGTCCGGGGTGTACAGTGGAACCCCTCACAAGGACCCCCCTCTCTAACGACTACCCCGCCACAACAACCCTTTTTTTTGTAACCGATGTGTTTCCTTATACAGTTGTCACCAGTGTAGCGACCACCCCGCTCTAACGTCTAAGGACCGACCTAACAGCTTGTGTAACGACTTTGTCAGAGAAAGCCAAGACTCTCAGTCAGCCTAACGCATCACTGACAAACCGGTTATAACCAGTTATAACCGTCTCGCGTAAGCAAAGGCACTAAACCGCTGAGAGGTGTGATGGTTGGGTGGGCTGAGTAAACATCACAAACCAATCATCGAGAAAACAAACTCACGTGACCAACATACACCGTTCAACTCAGTCAGAATAGACAGTCTTTGGACAGAAGAGCAGTGGAGATCGACATGGCGTCTACAAATAAAATAAAATATTTCACTCTCGAAAATCGAGTGAATGTTGTGAACAGACACAAAAAGGGAGAAAGTGCCATCGTGATTGCAAAAAGTCTTGATGTTGGAAAATCGCAAATTCAAAGAATTATCCAAGACAAAGAAAACATTCTGAAAAGGTGGGAAAGTGGTGACAATGCCGATCGAATGCGATCAAAGCGGCAGAAGACAACATACTCTGACGTAAATGAAAAGGTTTGGGATTGGTTCCTGGCTGCCAGAAAAAAGAATTTTCCGATCTGCGTGTGCGGCGAGATCAAAGGCAGGTCCATTGTGATAGCTGGGTGGCCTTGTTTATAGACACTGACCTTCTTCCCAGGGGTCATTGACCCAGTTTTAGCTATGAGAGGTGGTTCCCCTTTCATATCTGAGAGAGGAAACACTTCCTGCACCCGGGTCAGTAACCGAGTTTAACATATGGGGAGTTTAACCTATGGGGCGGTCTCTTTGATGTCTTGAGAGGAAACTTGGCCAGGGTAGTACATGCACCAGAACTGGTGGACACCAAGGACAATGTCAAACATGAAATCGAAGCAGTTTGCTTGAGGAAACGGTCGTCAGCAACTCAAACTTCTCCGGTTTCTTTTTTTAAGAAAATCTGACTTTCTTTGTGGCCCCCTGACCCCGCCCCCTCTGTAAGGACCCCCCTCCATAAGGACCGATTTTTGTCAACATTTTCAAGGTCGCTAGAGAGGGGTTCCACTGTACCTGAATATGCCCACCAAATTTGAAGCAGATCCATCGAGAACTTTGGCCGTGCATCGCGAAGTGACACAGACAGACAGACAGACAGACACAAGCCGTATATAGATATAGATGTGAAAATACATTTCCACTAAACATTACATGAACATTGGTTACTATCTCTCACCAGCAACTCATGTGCATGCGTGCGAGCGTGCGAGTGTGTGTGTGTGTGTGTGTGTGCGTGTGTGTGCGTGTGTGCGAGTGTGTGTGTGTGTGCGTGTGTGTGCGTGTGTGTGCGTGTGTGTGTGCAGTATGGATGTGGAAGACGCGCCTGTCTGGAGTACTTTGGGTGTTCTTACTGCGTATGTTTTATTGTTCTTGTCTTTTAAGGTTGTTGTCATTATGTTGTTTGGTTGTTTTAAGAGCAGATGAACCACATTTTTCCATCCATTGTGTTAATTGTATGGACAATAAATGATCTTATGTCTTATACAGTGGAACCCCTCTTTTACGACCTCTAAAATCTGAGAAAATCAGGTCTTAAAAAGGAGGGAGTCTTAAAATGGGGGTAAATTTACAGAGGTTATAAACAGAAAGTCTGAAAAAACAGGGTCTTAAAAGGGAGGGAGTCTTAAATTGGGGGGTCTTAAAAGGGGGGTTCCACTGTATGTAACAAATTCAAATGACACATGAACATACTATGAACACTTTGCATACTGTTGCTGTCAACTCACCTCGGCCACTTTTTCTGGTTTGATGCTTCCTTCATATGGACAACCCAGAACACATGAGACATACCTGTAAACCAATGAAAAATAAAGACAAAATAAATAAACAAGTCGCGTAAGGCGAAAATACAACATTTAGTCAAGCTGTCGAACTCACAGAATGAAACTGAACGCACTGCAATTTTTCAGCAAGACCGTATACTCGTAGCATCGTCAGTCCACCGCTCATGGCAAAGGCAGTGAAATTGACAAGAAGAGCGGGGTAGTAGTTGCGCTGAGAAGGATAGCACGCTTTTCTGTATCTCTCTTTGTTTTAACTTTCTGAGCGTGTTTTTAATCCAAACATATCATATCTATATGTTTTTGGAATCAGGAACCGACAAGGAATAAGATGAAAGTGTTTTTAAATTGATTTCGAAAATTTAATTTTGATCATAATTTTTATATTTTTAATTTTCAGAGCTTGTTTTTAATCCAAATATAACATACTTATATGTTTTTGGAATCAGGAAATGATGAAGAATAAGATTAACGTATATTTGGATCGTTTTATAAAAAAATTTTTGTTGTTGCAATTTCCAGATTTTTAATGATCAAAGTCATTAATTAATTTTTAAGCCAACAAGCTGAAATGCAATACCCAGACCTGTTTACCCTAAACCCGAGGCAAGAGTACTTTCCCAAAAAGTTGAGTGTATTTTTCAAAAAGTTGGTGTACTTTGCAAGCAAAGCCATATGGGCTAGGGAAAATGTACGCGTGGGTGCAAACGTGTTTGTGTAAGAATAGCATGTCTTGTGAACACCTTCAGAATTTAACTCCTTCAACAGGGATAAAACAATTTTATTTACCTGTCAGTTTATAGCATTATAAACAGTGTCTTCCAAACAGATTGATAATGAAATGATGAAGTTCGTGAAATAACATCTGCGGTTGACAGTGGCAAGTTCATTTTTACAATCATCTCAGAAGACATTGCTTCAGCACGGACTACAGCCTTTTCTAATGGCAGAATTTGCTTTGCGGGAATGAACTTCATAATTCCTTGGCAGTTTTCAGCGGATTTCTTTGCAGCAACCTTGTCCAGGTGAGTTTTGGAACTGCAGTGTCGTTCGATGTAATATTTCCCAGCATGGGCAACGGAGAAATCTGATTTACAATACTTGCAGTGTGCATGACTTTTTCCGATAGTAGACTCCACAATTCCCGGCTCTTTCTTATATTTCTCCAAGAAAATCTGCTGCTTCTGCTGTTTAGATTTGGTAGTCATCCGAAACTGGCACATTTTTCTGCTTCATTTTGCCACGATTTTCCAGACGATCGCACGTGCCAACAACTGAACAAGGTTTCCACAGCTGAAGACTCACTGTCATGGTTATCTCCCTTCGACCGAAACCGGTATCGGTTGTACCATCCCGTAATCAGCACACCAACACCGGAAAACGTATTCTAGACTTTTTCTTTGGCGTATTTTGTGCGTGTGTCGTGTATTTGCGTACCGATAATAATTTGGCGTACAAAATACGCCCAAATCGTACTGGTAAACCAGGTCTGAATACCAAAGTCCGGCCTTCGTCGAAGATTGCTTAGCCAAAATTTCAATCAATTTGATTGAAAAATGAGGGTGTGACACGGCCGCCTCAACTTTTACAAAAAGCCGGATATGACGTCATGAAAGACATTTATTGAAAAAATGAAAAAAACCGTCCGGGGATATCATTTCCAGGAACTCTCATGTAAAATTTCATAAAGATCAGTCCAGTAGTTTAGTCTGAATCGCTCTACACACACACACGCACACGCACACACACACACACACACACACACACACACACACACATACACCACGACCCTCGTCTCGATTCCCCCTCTATGTTAAAACATTTAGTCAAAACTTGACTAAATGTAATAAAAAACAGAATTCTTCACAAGCACACTGAACAACAAAACCCAAAGCAAAGCAATAAAAACTAAAATGCCTGCGAGGAAGGTCTCACAGAATACAATCAGGAACAAGAACTGTAACTTGTATGTATTCAACAAAACAACAAAAACAGCAGTAGCAGCGCAAGTTGGATTTTACATCTAACATGAAACGCATTCAACTGTTGATATCTGATATCTGTGAAGTATGAGGATTTAGAATAATGCTAACAGCTTTTCAACATTTGTTTTTCTTTATACAGTGGAGTCCCCCTTTAAAGACCTCATAAAATCTGAAAACATCAAGGTCTTAAAAAGGACAAAGTCTTTAATTCTTTCTTTCTTTCTTTCTTTATTTGGTGTTTAACGTTGTTTTCAACCACGAAGGTTATATCGCGACGGGGAAAGGGGGGAGATGGGATAGAGCCACTTGTCAATTGTTTCTTGTTCACTAAAGCACTAATCAAAAATGCTCTCCAGGGGCTTGCAACGTAGTACAATATATTACCTTACTGGGAGAATGCAAGTTTCCAGTACAAAGGACTTATCATTTCTTACATACGGCTTGACTGAAATCTTTAAAAAAAAATGGACTATATTCTATACAAGAAACACTTAACAAGGGTAAAAAGAGAAACAGAATCCGTTAGTCGCCTCTTACGACATGCTGGGGAGCATCGGGTAAATTCTTCCCCCTAACCCGCGGGGGGGGGGGGGGGGGGGGGGGGGGGGGGATTTAAGACCTCATAAAATCTGGAAAAAATCAAGATCTTAAAAAGGACAAAGTCTTTAATTGGGGGTCTTTAAAGGGAGGTTCCACTGTACTTGTATCATCAAATTCCAGCACAAAAACAAAAAACAAAAACAAAATGACAAAAGCACCATAAATATACTCACCCTCTCACCCTGATGTTAGCTTCTTTTGCCCTAATCAGCACAGCCTGAAACCGGGACAACGATTCTTCTATGGAACAGTTGATGTTCTTTCTGAAATCAACACAAAATGTTACTTTAAAATTGGATCTGATTAAAAGCTGGCTGCATACACTCCATCACTTGTGTATGTTTTGTTTGTGTTTGTTTGTTTGTGTGTGCGTGTGTGTGTGCGTGTGTGCGTGCGTGTGTGTTTGTGTGTGTGTGTGTTTCTGTGTGTGTGTGTGTGTGTGTGTTTTAATCTCTTCTTGTCATTTTACTGATACTTTCTAAATCAATCAGTTCACACAGACATACGCGCATACACACAGCAGTGCTGTTCTTTCTAAGCAATCCCTAAATATTCATTAAAGCACAATTGTAACCTATTAAGTATTATACGCTACATGTATTAGTATTCATTGTAAACTATAAAATATAATTGACAAACTTGGCATACACGTGACCCAGATCCACACAGCCATTTATCGACAAGACTGCCCTAGATCTTCAAGTTATCTCCTTTTTCCTTAAAACAATCATCCTCATCATCATCATCATCATCATCATCATCATCATCATCATCATCATCATCATCATCATCAATCAATCAATCATCATCATCATCATCATCATCATCATCACCATCACCATCACCATCATCATCAGTCTCCTAACAAAGACACTCGTTGAAAGGACCTGAGCCTGACGAAGCAGAACCCCTTCTCCATGCTGTTCTGTTGGGGGCCATCGACAGAACCTGTCATGAAAGCTTTTCTGTGTCCGTTCTTTGACATTCAGGCATGGAAATGGAAAAAAGTAAAAAAGGCTGAACATTTGTAAGTACCGTATTTGACGGATTACAAGACGCACCGTTCTATAAGCCGCACCCCCGACTTTAAAAAAAAAATTGGGACGAGCCACGTATAGGCCGCATCACTATATTAGCCGCCGTCGAAAAAAATATAATCAGATCGTGTCAATCAATCAAACCAACCAGGCAAACGAAAGTACGGTATTTGGCGAAATCGGCTCCGAGAATAAAGTGAAACAAAGAAGAACAGTGAAAAAGTTTGAAGAAAAATATCACACACACACAATTTGTAACCAACACACACATGTAGTCCCGCCCAGAATAAGCTTTTTGGGGATGATTTACGACTTTTGCGCACATTTCGAGCAGACGAAAACACAACATGGCGGCTCTCGCTCCTCCAACTATTGCGAGACACAAAAAACCGAAATCTCGCGCGTGAGATCCTGATACATCCGGTGTTTCTCTGTATGCTATCTTGTCACGACGACTTGTTGACAAACGAAGATTCGCGAAAGAAAGAGAAAAGCGCCGAGTCTTGAGTAGAGAGCTAATAAAGTACCGGTAATCGCTAATCGAGCGAAATGTAAATCCGCGGCGACTTCCATTAGGTGAATGCTATTCAAGTTTAGGTAACGTTTTAGCCGCATCTTTTTATAAGCCGCAATGCGATTTTTTTTTTTTAAAAAGTCGCAGCTTGTAGTCCGTCAAATACGATAAGCTTAAAGTCAACGGCGCGAAGCGCCTAGCATGCCCCCCCCCCCCCCCGGAAAAATGTTTTTCTAAAGAACCCAAATTGTGCAATTTGGTGTCATCTGAGCTCCAACTTTGCCATTAAATTCAGTTTTGAGAACCATTTTTGCCTCCCACATTTATTTTTTCGGCGGACACGCTAGCTTTTTCGGCGGAACAAAAAACAATTTGACGGAAATTTGCCTTTCGGCGGACAATCCCCATGCCTAGACATTGTCTGACCGGCTCTTACATTGTCTCCCCAATCTGCGTCCTCCTTTGAAAGTACCTTGCAGAGGGTGTCAATTGCCTCATAAATCAATGATTTAACTTTACAAAAAATACCATGCATACTTACTTGCTAAAACTTTCAGAAGCAGCTCCAAATATGGCCACTTCAGATGCTTTGGCCTCCAGCTGTAAAAATCACACAAGTGAAAATTACACATGCACACTACCGCACACACTCTATTGCACATACACACTACTGTACACACCACTCACACACTGTGCACATTTTCAAAACTGAAGATTGCAGCAAAGTAAATTACTATGAAACTTGCACTCTGTGACTTAATGATCAAGATTATTCAAAAATGTTCCAGTGAAAATACTCTGCTAAAAATAACACAAAACTAATTATTTTGCACTCTACATTTTTACCACACACACACACACACACACACACACACACACACACATACACAGACACAAATAAACGGTAATCATTATCATCCAGTACTTACAGCAGATTCCAAGCCTTTGACATTGGGAGTAAGTGCAGAATACACAACATCAGGTTTTCTTTTGATGGCGGCAAATACTTCATTGTGGTCTGACATCTACAGAACAAAACAACCAAAAAGATTATTTCAATCCAATTAACCAAACCTTTCGCTGCCTGTAGAACATCACCTGACATCCTGGGTTAACCTGCTTTAATGGCCAACAAAGCGTTCAATAAACAACAACAGAGGAAGAAAAACAACAAGCAAACAATGTGATGTGTGGGGTGTATTCATTTGATACATCAAGGGACGGGGGCGGTGGCCGGGTGGTAAGACGTCGGCCTCTTAATCGGAAGGTCGAGGGTTCGAATCCCGGCCGCGGCCGCCTGGTGGGTTAAGTGTGGAGATTTGTCCAATCTCCCAGGTCAACTGCGAGGCCAAGTGGTAACGCATTTGCGCTCGGAAGCGAGAGGTTGCGAGTTCGACCCTGGGTCAGGGCGTTAGCAATTTTCTCCCCCCTTTCCTAACCTGGGTGGTGGGTTCAAGTGCTAATCTTTCGGATGAGACGAAAAACCGAGGTCCCTTCGTGTACACTACATTGGGGTATGCACGTTAAAGATCCCACGATTGACAAAAGGGTCTTCCCTGGCAAAATTGTATAGGCATAGATAAAAAATGTCCACCAAAATACCCGTGTGACTTGGTATAATAGGCCGTGAAAAGTAGGATATGCGCCGAAATGGCTGCGATCTGCTGGTCGATGTGAATGCGTGATGTATTGTGTAAAGAATTCCATCTCACATGGCATAAATAGATCCCTGCGCCTTGAGTCCGAGTCTGGAGATACGCGCGCGATATAAGACTCTATGTTAACAACTTATGTGCAGACCTGCTAGTGGCTTATCCTTTGTGTGTACAAGCAAGCACAAGATCAAGTGCGCACGGAAAAGATCCTGTAATCCATGTCAGAGTTCGGTGGGTTATAGAAACACGAAAATACCCAGCATGCTTCCTCCGAAAGCGGTGTATGGCTGCCTAACTGGCGGGGTAAAAACGGTCATAACGTAAAATTCCACTTGTGCAAAAAACACGAGTGCACGTGGGAGTTTCAGCCCTTGAACGCAGAAGAAGAAGAAGAAGAAGAAGAAGAAGAAGAAGACACATCAAGGGAACACTGTAAGTTGGAAATACAGGTATTGCTTTGTATACAAATTTATTTTGTATATTATAATTCATTATTAATTTCAGCAAACAAGTTGAGAAAGCATTTTAAACTGAAAAATGAATAGATATATTTCCCCTCCATCTTAAAAAACCCACTAACACACACACACAAAAACTAGATATCATGAAACTCTCCCCCTCTTCCCTGTTTTGTTTGCAGAGAACCTTGGGCTTCTGTGTAGAATTGAATGCCTTTAGAAGCAAAACTAAGAAAAATATGGACTGAGATTATAATTAAGGGAACTTGAATTTTATGTGACCAAAAATAGAGAGGCTTTCAATGTTATATTTATCAGAAAAGTCAAATCAAAGTTTGTTTCAAAATCATAACCATGTGTTAAACAAATATCAGGTGATTTTAGAAAATGCATAAACTCTAAAAGTAACACTAACAGAAGTGTTACCAGACAAACAGCCAACTTTCACTCCAGCAGTGTGTTACCTGTGGTACCCATTTTGGAGAGACAAAACTTGAGACTTCAATTACAGGCAGGCCAGTTTCTGACAGTTTGTTGATGAATTCCACTTTCACAGATGTTGGTACAATATTCTGCAAACAAAAAGGAAAACATGATGTCAAACTGGCTAACAGACTGAACAGATTTTTACTTTTCCTTTTTGTAACAGTTTCTCTTTTCTGTGTGTGGAGGAAAAAACATAACACACACGTACACACATCTCTCTCTCTCTCTCTCTCTCTCTCTCTCTCTCTCTCTCTCTCTCTCTCTCTCAGACACACACAAAAGTGGACGAACACACGCACACACAAACACACAGAGTGAAAATCAAACATTTAGTTACACTTCCAACGCCTAATGATAATTGATAACCTATATCTGTGATACCTGATATTCGCTTGACATTGACAGCCTGGTCGACAGTTTTAAGGAAATAGTTTCTGTGATCAGACATCCTGGCTAAGTCAATCAGTGATAAAAATTATACTGCCACATGCTTATAATTACCTTTTCATTCTGAAGTCCATCTCTGGGTCCCACTTCCACAATCTTGACAAACGTGGGGAGCCCTGCCATCTGGAAAATTATATAACTTATATTTATAAGTTGATGGATAATGCAGATGCAATCTATATATATATAGATCACCCTGACCAAACTTTGCATACAAAACTACCTTGAGCACAGTCTCTCTCTCACACACACACACACACACACACACACACACACACACACACACACACACACACACACACTCACACACACTGTAAATGAATATATGTTTATAAAAAAGAAAACAAACACTGAATCCACACTCACATTTCAATTACCACCAAATTGTGTTTACACTCACACCAACCAAGAGTGTGTAGCATTTGATAATTCAGCTATAGGGCCTACCTATAATACTTTAATAGTATAACATTAAAATGTTAATAACAAAGTGTCATTTATAGTTATAACAAGGAAACCTTATTGTAGCCCAAACTTTCACCTTCCTTTCCATGTGTTGTTGTTGTCATTCACTTGTTTCACATTTCTAATTCTAGTTGTCGTTTATCTGATAAAATTCCTAGGTCAAAATGAGTATCAAAGCTATTCATATTAGGCCACAAAAAAAAAATTGTCTGTTTCTGGTAACATGGCTAAAAAAAATAGGGTCGGTAGTTCGGGATTTTTTTTTTTTTTTTTTTTTTTTTTTTTTTTTTTTACCCCAAATGTAGACCAATAAAACTAACTTTAAAAATCGCGCAAAGAGACTGGATTCACTATACATAGAGACAAGACACTCAACACATTTACAAATCGTCAGCGGACTTTCGTTTTCACACGTTTTTGTTGTTCATTTTCTCACCCTGTCAAAAAAAACAAAAAAAACATTTTGAGTTTGGAAAAAAAAAGT
>NC_090255.1:8138930-8161430 GCF_037325665.1 Littorina saxatilis
CCGATTTTTGTACATATTTAGAGCTTTTTGTAATGTGTTATTGATATAAGCAGATTCGCGATCGTCGATAATGATTTGTCATGGTGTTTTGTAATTTTTAAATTTCAGAGGAATTTTTATTTTAGACAGTTTCAAGCGAGCTATTTTTCGCGGATGTTTCGGCGGTCGCTGGAGCAGACGATTTTTTGACAGTGATGCAATCATACATTACGGTCTTCTTCCGGCAGCAGTCCCAAAATTTCGACTTGTTTTGACCTTAGAACGATGTCTTTATCATAACTGTGAAGAACAGAACGGAGACAACTGTCGAAGTCGGCAAATCTGCAATCATTTTCGTCTCGCGAACACCGTGCCTAGCGAACAACATAAATTATGGGAGATAAATCTGTCTTCTTCTTTTGATAGATTCGCGTAGGACTGTAGCGTCCGGTCAGGGGGACTTAAAAGCGATGATGAATCAGAATGGGTCTATTGTGTGAAAGTTATGGATGCGTGGGAGAATGACCAGCAAAGCCATAAAACCAGGGGAGAGCAAAATGTTGCTGTGTGTGTAAGAATTAATGTGTAGAGTTGTGGGTCCTGGTAGTGGTGTTGTTTAAAGTCGCAACAAACATTAGGCAAAAAAAAAAAAAATTGTCTGTTTAGGGTAACATGACCAAAAAAAGTAGGGTCGGTAGGTAGGTAGGTTTTTTGTTTTTTGTTGTTGTTTTTTTTGTAAATGCTATGTTGGCTGAACATTCATTTCTTATATTTGATGAATACATGTTTCAAAACTAACGTATAAATAAAACAGAGAGAAAGGGAGAGAAAGAAACGCCAAATGTCTCTTTTGAGCATTTTTACCTCTTTTTTTTTTTTGAAATCAAAAAAAAGTTTTTGGGTCGGCGCCAAATCGATAGGGTCGGTCGGGTTACCCTAAACAGACAATTTTTTTTTTTTGGCCTTACATAGAGAAGTTTCTGCATGAGTTGTCGCTAAACTGAAAATTAAATTGGAATGGGTACAGGACTGGGACTGAAGGGGGTTGGGTGGTGGAGGAGAGAGAGACAGAGAGAGATTGACATAGACAGACAGACAGACAGACGGAGACACAAACAGTGATAGGCATAGCCGGGCAAAGAGATGGAGTGAGAGAGAACTCAGAACTTGACTAAATACTCAGAACTTTATTTAGAGAGAGAGAGAGAAAGAGAGAGAAAGAGAGAGAGAGAGAAAGAGAGAGAGAGAGAGAGAGAGAGACAAGACAAGACAAGACAAAATCTTTATTATCGAGGGTAATAGATAAGCAAGAATATTGCTTTTTTACATCCAGCCCTCGCCCTAATATAGGGTCAACAAGAACAGAAAACAATATAATCAAATAACTATCACATCAAACTTATAATACATTATATATATATATACAGATATACATTTGTCATGCTGCATTTTAAGTACAATTTCCAATAATAAATATGTCAATTTTTAACATATCTTAATTTAGATCTGCATATTATTATAATTTAGTTTAACATGCACATACATTTTAAATGAATTGTTGAACCATTCAGCACATGTTTAGTTGCATTATGTGCGACATATGATTCTTTTTGAAGCTGTCTGTGTTTGTTTTATGCTTAAGAAAAATAGGAAGTGAGTTCCATAGGACCGCACCTGAATATAGAAGGCTTGATTTGAAAAGGTCAATAAGAGAGAGAGAGAGAGAGAGAGAGAGAGAGAGAGAGAGAGAGAGAGAGAGAGAGAGAGAGAGAGAGAGAGAGAGAGAGAGAGAGAGAGAGAGAGAACGTTGCTGTCACCATACGTTATTTCTGATATGCTGACTGTAAGCCAATTATCTAAAAAAAAAAAAAAATGGATATCAACACGAAGGCAGGCGATTTATATCAATTTCGAGAGCCGAAGTCAAATATTTTGCGAACATCGAACCGTCTGAGGCGAATAAAGTATCTATATATATATACGACTTGTGTCTGTGTGTGTGTGTGTGTGTGTGTGTCTGTGTATCTGTGTATTTGTGTATTTGTGTATTCGCCATGCACGGCCAAAGTTCTCGATGGATCTGCTTCAAATTTGGTGGGCTTATTCAGAGAGACCCCGGACACAACCTCATCGATGAGATATTTCAACACGTGCTCTCAGCGCGCAGCGCTGAACCGATTTTGGTTCCACCTCAGCTATTTTGGTTCCACCTCAGCTACCCGGGCCCCCATACCGACACACCATAGCCGCTACACCACATCACAACGCCAAAGTTCTCGGTGGATCTTTTTCAAATTTGGACACCGTATTCAGCTACACCCCGGACACAATATCATCGATGAGATATTTCAACACGTGCTCTCAGCGCGCAGCGCTGAACTGATTTTGGTTTTTGTGTTCATTTCACCATTATAAGTAACTCTTCCTTATCTTCTCCAGTGTTTGGCGTTTATCTCCCTTCCTTCGTGTGGCTTTCCCGTTCAGTTGTAAGTTACTATTACTATTTTTAGAATGTCACTGCGCTGTCCACTGCGCTGTCCACAACGCTTCCCTTGCACCCGTAAGTTGTTCTTACTGTCAAAGTGAAAAGGTCGAATCAATTTATAGCCACGCGAAAAATACACTCTCACCTATCTCTATATATTTATAGATACAGATATGCATATATATATACGGCTTCTCTGTGTGTGTGTGTGTTTGTGTGTGTGTGTGGGCAAAAACCTGTGTATTGTAGAGTTCTGTTTGTGATGTGGTCTACCGGCTTTTGTCTGTCTGTATGTTCTGGCATGTGAGAAGCCACAGCAGATAATATAGGGCTAAGAAATAAGCTCTAAAATTCTCAATCCCGTTTGACAGGACTTCAAAGGTGATTGTGGTGAACCGCCACGCTGTCTGTCTCTGTCTCGCGCCGTTCACCCCAAATTCCCGTTTCTGAGTAACTATTTTTAGAATGTCACTGCGCTGTCCAGAGCGCTTCCCTTGCACCCGTAAGTTGTTCTTACTGTCAAAGTGAAAAGGTCGAATCAATTTATAGCCACGCGAAAAATACACTCTCACCTATCTCTATATATTTATAGATATAGATATACATATATATATATATATATACGGCTTCTCTGTGTGTGTGTTTGTGTGTGTGTGTGTGGGCAAAAACCTGTGGATTGTAGAGTTCTGTTTGTGATGGGGTCTAGCGGCTTTTGTCTGTCTGTATGTTCTGGCATTTGAGAAGCCACAACAGATAATATAGGGCTAAGAAATAAGCTCTAAAATTCTCAATCCCGTTTGACAGGACTTCGCCTGCAGAGGTGATTGTGATGAACCGCCACGCTGTCTGTCTCTGTCTCGCGATTCCCCCCGGCGAAGCCGGGTATTCCTCTAGTCACATATATATATATAGAGAGAGATCACAGGAAGCGCGTGGCAAAGATTCGTACAGCATCAAGCGACGAAAGGATCATCAGAAACTTAGGGTTCCTGGATCCACATTGACTCAGCGGATTGCGGATGTTGACACTCGATACGGGATTTCAAATATTTAGAGTTACTAAATATATCATTCACAATCATTCGAACCAAAGCTAAAAAGGGTCCGAACCTTTTTTTATCGGAACATTCACTGATACATCCCTAGGCCTGTAGCGTCATTTTGCTGACGTCACGATGTTGGAAGTAATTTCACACAAAGCAGATAACGTGATGTGAAATCTGCTCGTGTCACTCCAACAGAGTCAATCACGTGACCCCTGCTATGCGTAATGTTATAACCTTGGGGTAAATTGGAATTGTCACCGCATATTTGCATAACATTAGACACGCATTCCAGGATGTTTGTACTTAAACTACGTGCTTGTTGTTGACCTTTACTTCTATGTTGTGAATGTTAAATGCATTCCCTCTATAAATAGCTAGCATCCTGGTATATATCACGATTTTCGTATACAAAAAATTCCAATTCGGCATTTTGTAGTCACTGACGGTGATGACTTTTGCTATGTGACCTAAAGTGGTCGGGTGGTCGTATCCCATTTTAAAGCCTGGCCATATCAGAGACAATAACTGCCTCCGAGTACATATCACGATTTTCGCAATTATCATTAAAAAAAAATCGTTGGCTTCACGAACCATTGTGACCTGTAGATGCTTGCAAAATGTGAAAGAACAATGGCTTTGGAGAACTTGGTAAAATAATAGCTACGAACAAACAGAAATATTTTCTTGAAGGTTTTCATGTTGGAAACAAAAATATCCAAGTCTAAGTAGCCAAACAAGCACACTCCAGAAGTCAGTGATTTACTTTACTTTACTTTATTTGGTGTTTAACGTCGTTTTCAACCACGAAGGTTATATCGCGACGAGGGAAAGGGGGGAGATGGGATAGAGCCACTTGTTAAGTGTTTCTTGTTCACAAAAGCACTAATCAAACAATTGCTCCAGGGGCTTGCAACGTAGTACAATATATGACCTTACTGGGAGAATGCAAGTTTCCAGTACAAAGGACTAAACATTTCTTACATACTGCTTGACTTAAATCTTTACAAACATTGACTATATTCTATACAAGAACCACTTAACAAGGGTAATAAGTGAAGAATTTTATGGGTGAGAAAAGGAAAGTAAAAGGACTTTGGGGAGGCAGAAATAGAGAAGAAACAAGAAAAAGATCCTAATTAGGTTCACGGCATCGAGAGTGATGCGACCTTCTCTCAGAAGTTAGTAGAGAAGGCTCCCCCATCCACCACCCGGGGGACGCGCCTCTACGCCAATTAGGGGGCGCGAGGAAGTCAGTGATACATGTACAAGAAAAGGTCAGAATACTAGGGAAAGGGCCCCGAATATGGACCCCTTAATGTTTCATGCTGATAAGTTGTAGGTTTTCTTGCGAAGAAGTTTAAAGTTTTTGCGCGGTAGTTGTTCTCTCGTTGGTTAACTCTTTTGCCTAATTGGAATATCCACAACTCAGGTCCATATTGGGAGCCTGGGCGCCTGATATGGACCAGTGAAGAAGCCATCACGAATTATTGTTTACAAAAAACACACACACACACACCAACACACCAACCCACTAGCACCGTTAATTTGTCAGACGAACAGGAGGAGGTCCATATTAGGAGCCATTCCATCTTATCTCGGGACCCTACCCCTACCAATTTCGGGCGCCAGTGGATTGTTGTTGTTCACATCGTAACGGATGTGAAAGCAGCTTATATCATTGACCAAGGTTGCATTTTACTATACTCTGTGTGTTGGGGGAGGGGGGCACTTAATATGCGTCACGCCCTATGCATGGAAGCTGGCTACGTCACGGTACTGAACATCGGTGTGTCATGAGCACGAGTCAGTTTTGTAGGTCAACATGCATACATTTTTCGGGGTTTGTTGTGATATATGAGTCGGCGAGCTTCATTACTTTTGTAAGCAAATAAGAAACATACATAACTCGAAAATGACGAGACTGGTAACACCTTGATTGTGTCTTTGAAAATCGTATCGACCGTGCTACATTGATGTAATAAACAACTTGTTTAGGCCTAGTTTCGTGCAGAAAGGAATCATCGATGCTGGTCAGTGATTAGTTATTATGTAAGGAAAATAATCCGTATTCCAATTGGAAAGGAAGGGTTAGAAGTAACATTTTACATTACTCTGCTCGTACGTAGAACATGTAAGCATGAGCCCCTTCATTTTTTTTCCCGGGGATAAGGGTGGTTGTGTAATTGTCTGTGTGTGTGAAGGGTAGGGGGGTGGGTGGATGGGGGGTACGGGGCAGTTAAATACAAAGAGAACCAAAGAGAGAACCAAAGAAAAACTGTGATTAAACAACGTGTGATTTAATGGTATAATCTAACACTGTAACAAGTGATGCCGTCTTTAAAGGCGTTTCCACTAGGAATATTTCACTACATAACCAATTAGATTTTTAGAGTTTAAACAATATGATGTTCTCCAACTATCCCTTGATACCAGGCGTGTACACCTCAAGATGTTATTGTTAGCATTTGGTTTCAATATGAACTTTATGATTCCAACATCATAATATTTATAGCTTGGTGTCACACGATGCAAAGGCTGCTATTTGACTGGCGCAATGGCTGTTTTGTCATGGTAGATAGATATTTTGTCTGAATGGTTGACACTTTCCCTGTTTGTCCGCCAGCAACCTGCGTGACTGTCAAAAAAAACAAACCAATTCGGCTAATTTTAGACATTTTCCTGAATGTAATAATCATGATCCACAACAGCCCCGGAGCAGTAGCAATAGAAAAAGAGACGACGTCATCAGCATCAACATTATCATCGTCGTCGTTGTCGCCGTTGGCGTTGTCCTGCTCCTCCTTTTCCTCTTGCTCATCCTCCTCCTGAACATCATCATCATGATCATGATAATCATCATCATCATCATCCTCATCATGATCATCATCGTCATCATTATCATCATCATCATCATCATCATCATCGTCGTCGTCGTCGTCGTCATCATCATCGTTGTCATCACTCTTCATCATCATCATCATCATCTTCGTCGTTATCATCATCAACAACAACAACAATAACAACAACAACAACAACAACAACAACAACAACAACAACAACAACAACAACAACAACAACAACAACAACAACAACAACCGCCGGCGTGTCAAAAAAAGGTGTTAGATGACTACAAAAACATTTATATAATGTAAATGTATTACTTAACGGGAAATAAAAGTATTAACATAATTCATGAACAGTGACGCCCCACTTTCACTTATATAACCAAATCTTAAAACCACTCTTTGACATGCATGCTCACAAAAAAATTATGGTCTGACGCGTGATTTATATTTTCTTGACACTTTTTTTTCTCAACATTCCTTGTTTGCAAAGAAGCATTTGGACATAATCTAGACATTTATGGACGTCATTCCTGTTTCTTCCTCTCTTTGTCGAAAGCGTGGCCTTCTAAAAAACGACCTTTTCGGTTTGCAGATGCGCTTTAGTTGCTTTTGCGTATTTGTGACCCGTTCTCACAAAAGGGGGCCTAAGTCGGAATTTGAATATTTGGAGTGATGCATATCACTAGAAACTGCATTTAATAAGCTTTCATTTGATACCAAAAAGAAGTTTGTGTGAAAAAAATTGCGGAAGTTAAGTAAGTTACAACCGGACCATGTTCAAGGACGCCATTTTGAGAAAATCGCGATTTTTTCCTTCCCTAATTATAGTGTTGTGAGCGAATTTGTGTCTTTGAAGACATAATTAACACATTTAAATAATAAAACTCAACAAAATATTTCGGAATATGAAAGATTAGGGTATAAAGAGGTCAGAAATGCAAAAAAATGAAAATCACCCAAGTAGGCCCTCACTGCCTTTCCCAGCCGATAGCGCTAGCTCGAAACCGCTCGCTGCGACTTAGGCCCCCGTTTGTGAGAACGGGTCACATTTGTGTCTATAGGTCACCATTTCCGGAGTGAAGTCTGTGTGTGTCTGGCAATGACGTATTGTTTTCTTCCAACAACAACAAACCTTTGATAAAACGCAATGCACCCGGATATAAGTGTGACTGGGTGGAAGTTTGGTGAATGAGAGAGCGAGAGGGAAAGACGCGAGAGAGGGGAGGGGGGGGGGGGGGCAGAGAAAGAGATAGAGAGAGAGGGGTGGGGGGCAGAGAAAGATACAGAGAAAGAGAGAGAGAGAGAGATATGTTGAAAAGAGAGAGGGAGAGAGAAAGAGAGAGAGATATATATATGTTACAGTAAATTCATCAAACCAGTAAATTTGTAAATTTACTGAAATTTTCAGTAAATTTGTAAATTTCCTGGGTGTCAAACTCAGTAAATTTGTAAATTTCCTGAATTTTTCAGTAAATTGGATGAATTTACTGTAACATATATATATATATATATAGAGAGAGAGAGCTAGAGAGATAAGAGAGAGAGGGAGAGAGAGAGAGAGAGAGAGAGAGAGAGAGAAAGAGAGACAGAGATAAGAGAGAGAGATAAGAGAGACTCGAGGGAGAGAGAGAGAGTGAGAGAAAAGAGAGAGAGAGAGATAAGAGAGAAAGAGAGAGAGAAAAAAAGAGAGAGATAAGAGAGAGATGTTGATAAAAAAAGGGGGAGAATTAAGAGAAAGGGAGATATAGGGGGGGGGGGGGGTACAGCGACACATTCCCCGAGATGTGTCCGGTCAAATTTTATTTGTTACCCCTGTTGGCATTAATTCATATTAAAGCTTTCGTCCTATCCACGGTTGAGCGGAACAGCAAACGGTGTTCGAAGTATCGTTGGAATGTATGAAATGTATGAATGACAAAGAACAAATGTTTATTATTGAATGTTTTATGTATGTTTTATTACGGACACAAAAGCTCAGCAATGCAATTTCTCTTTTAGAGATTAATAAAGTTATTGTCTTGTATTGTATTGTATTGTATTGGAAAGAATTTGTATATCCGCTGTTTTGCAAATATTTACAAGAGGGTTTGGTTCGGCAAAAACGGTACAGTGTACAGTAATGGCGTTTTTTCGGGTGATGATTTTGTTTTATATCACAGAGGAGTGAGTGTTTTGGTGGTGGTGGTTGTGTCGTATAGGGTGGGGGTAGTTGGGAGGGTGCAAAGCGATAGATAGAGAGAGAGAGAGAGAGAGAGAGAGAGAGAGAGAGAGAGAGGGAGGGGGGGTTGAAAAAGAGAGACAGACCAAGAGAGAGATACAGAGAGAGAGAGAGAGAGAGAGAGAGAGAGAGAGAGAGAGAGAGAGAGAGAGAGAGAGAGAGAGAGAGAGAGAGAGAGAGAGAGAGAGAGAGAGAGAGAGAGAGAGAGAGAGAGCGTACCTGTTTATGACCGTTGACCATTTACAGTTATATTTACACTTTGTACAATAACATTAAAAACCGTTTGCTGTAAAATGATAACATAACGTTATTATCAAAGTTTATTAATACCCGTTTAAAACTTAAACCTTTTTGCAAACGAAGTGAAACGTTTATGGAATATATGTCACCATCGAAAAGCCTGGCGGTTCTTTTCGAAACGGACACGTCAGACACAGCAGATTCCTTTAAAAACAAGCAAAGGAAGCTGTTTCTATCTTATATATATATACGACTTGTGTCTGTGTGTCTGTGTGTGTGTCTGTGTGTCTGTGTGTGTTTGTGATGTGGTCTGGCGGCTTTTGTGTAATTTTATGTACTGGCCTTCCTTTGAGAAGCCATAACAGTTCAAAAGAGCTTAGAGATAAGCTCTAACTTGCTCAGTCCTGTTTGAGTGGAGTTCGCCTCCAAAGGTGATTAACACGGTTACATTCGTCGACAAGGATGGGACTCGATATGGTCAGGAATGGCATTATGGCCACTGAATCATTTTCGTGCTGTTCCCATTCCACGAATCTGGGAGGGACCTAAGCTTGGCGGGTCCATTGTTCGGACCCGGCGAAGCCGGCGTACGGCTCTAAGTACTTCTTCCCGGCGAAGCCGGCTACCCGGCGAAGCGGGTATTCATTCTAGTCGCAAATATTTGATCTTTCTCATTAGTGCTTGGGCGGGGATATAGCTCAGTCGGTAGCGCGCTGGATTTGTATTCAGTTGGCCGCTGTCAGCGTGAGTTCGATCCAAGGTTCGGCGGAAATTTATTTCACAGAGTCAACTTTGTGTGCAGACTCTCTTCGGTGTCCGAACCTCCCCCCGTGTACACTACATTGGGTGTGCACGTTAAAGATCCCACAATTGACAAAAGGGTCTTTCCTGGCAAAATTGCTTAGGCACAGTTAATAATTGTCTACCTATACCCGTGTGATTTGGAATAATAGGCCGTGAAAGGTAAATATGCGCCGAAATGGCTGCAATCTACTGGCTGTATAAAATTTCATCTCACACGGCATCACTGCAGAGCGCCTAGAACTGTACCCACGGAATATGCGCGATATAAGACTCATTGATTGATTGATTGATTGAGTGCTAACACCCCGCGGCTAGAACAGACGGCAACAGCTTGATTCACAGTTTGTTAGAGTTATGCATCATTTAGAAAAGTTGTGTTCACTATAAATTTAGCACATTATACTTGTGTGACCTGGGACGCTAATCTAGTGCTAAATTTTTTAAAAAGAATGGTCACCGGCAAAATTTTTATCGCTGGCGCAATTGACGCTTAAAACTGTGCTGTTGTGCTTGTTGGTCTCTAGTCAAAGGGGACAGGCGATTTGGTTGATGGACTTGCGTAACATGAGTTGGACAAAGGAAGATGTACGATGTAGGTTTGGGGATTTGCTCAAAACTTCTGGCCCAAACAAACATCAGAATGAAGTGGTATTTTGTGCTTTTCCGTCTGATTTGGCAATTTGTGTTGTACATTATTTGAAACAATATGTCAAAAGAACTCGTGCATTTAGAGGAACGGAAACGAGACTCTTTATCAGTTGGACAGCCCCTCACAAAGCGGTGTCGAGAGATACTATCCGTCGATGGACAAAGATTGGATTACAAAAAGCGGGTATTGACATGACAATATTTACGCCGCATTCAACTCGTTCCGCTGCATCTAGTAAAGCTGCAAGTAAAATTCCTCTGGCAACCATTCTGAAGACTGTTGGTTGGCGTCGGGCTAACACCTTCACAACTTTTTACAAGAAACCAGTGGACAGTGGGAGGAGTTTTGGACAGGCTGTTCTGTCATGAAGAATTGGGGTAGGTTTATATGTATTTCAATTCATCGACAGTGCTAGGGTGTAAATGTTGCAGACTTTAAAGTCTCACGTGACCCATTCCTCTCGGAATTGTGGGAGATAAAATTACATAATTATGACGAGCTTACCTGAGTAAGTGAAGTCTAATTGTGGTTTTATCGACCACAATGTAGAGAGGAAAGGGATTACGTGCCTCGCCCTAAGTTGTCTTCAGGGTTATACCGATAACCGTTTTCCCTCCCTATCCCTTTCCTCTCTCTTTCTCTTTTTTCTGCACCATTTACACGTCGTTAAACAGTGACGTATTCCCGCGTTCTATCTCACGTAATCCCTTTCCTCTCTACATTGTGGTCGATAAAACCACAATTAGACTTCACTTACTCAGGTAAGCTCGTCATAATTATGTAATTATTTGATGCTCTGAAATCATATCGTTGGTGTTAAGTCTTCCTAGTTTGTCGCTCGCAGTTGAAGCTGTTAATAACTTACGTTCATTTTCCTTTATTCAGCGAGGTGGTCATTTGATGAGAAACAAGATAGATAGATAGATAAATAAATAGATAAATAAAATAATTTAAAAAGAAAAAAGAAAGAAACAAGGATAGAAAAAAGGAAAGAAAGAAAAAAAGAAGGTAAAAAAGACAATAAAAAGGCATGTAATTCAAAGACAATCACATTTTTAATTCTGTATACACCCCTACATGAATTCCTCCTGCAACAGTATAATCGGATACGCACGAACACGGACACACACACACACACACACACACACACACACACACACACACACACACACACACACCCACACACACACACACACACGTATCAGCACCGACCTCAAGATTCACCACATAGATCCTGGTGCATTTTACTTAGTCACATAAGTTACATTTGGTGAGGCAAAAACCATTGTAAAAGAGAAGCAACGGAAAAGGTGGCTGCAGCAACACCCTCACTACAACCCTAGAGACAGTTACTATCAACTCTCCAGAAAAGACCAGGTCATCATTGTGCG
Source organism: Littorina saxatilis (assembly GCF_037325665.1). Classification (NCBI taxonomy): domain Eukaryota; kingdom Metazoa; phylum Mollusca; class Gastropoda; order Littorinimorpha; family Littorinidae; genus Littorina; species Littorina saxatilis. The sequence goes on from NC_090255.1 coordinate 8,150,589, forward strand.
CCTGAGAACCGGCCACTGCAGACTCAGGCACCACATGTTCTCAAAATTCCACATTGGGGACACGCCTGTATGCCACTGTGGCATCGCAGACATGACAGTGGAACACCTCCTCCAACACTGTCCAATCCACCAAAAACTACGAGCAGAAATATGGTCTGCTGACACACCAGTTCAGGAGAAGATCTTCGGCAACCTGCGGAGTCTTCGCTGTACTGCAGACTTCATCAGAAGTTCCGGAGTCCCTGTCTGAGCGATCGAGAAGAAGAAGACTTAGTCACATATATGTTTAGCTTTGGAAAAATCACGTTATTGTCGGGCACCGATTTTACTCCGGAAATGGTGACCTCTGAATAAATGCGCAGAAGGGAAAGCAAGTCTGCCACTTGAAATCGTCGATGCTGTCACAGTGTTTGCTATGCTAGACAATAGAAATCGGATTTAAATACCTGTCTGGCTATGTTAAAAAAAAAGCCTCTTCAAGTTCAAGACACATACTAATTTTTCTCCAACATACGGCTTAAATATACTGTCAGGCTTTTACACACAGTACAAACACTCTTTCGTTTAAACACTCACCGCTTGAGAACATCCTAGGTGCCCTACGTAAAGAGCGAGCAATTTTCAAAGAAATTATTGTCTTGGACCGTCTGATCGGCAAATCAGGCGCATCGTTTTGGCGCCAGAACTAACTTTTAAAATCTAGATAATAAATTGACAGCTTGTTACACAAACATTCCTACATCATAAAAGAATTCTTTTTTCATCAAGACAAGATCAGTACAATTCGAAGTTTTGAAAGTTTGAAAAAAAGTAAAGCCCGGAAACGTGTCACGCAAAACCATCTTTCTCGTAGCAGACGGCGGTTGTGCCTAGCGCTCGTTCCTCTGAACAGTCAACTGCCATCGCTCTAGTTCGTGTGAATCTCAGCCGTTTAATTTGTTGCGTTTAGATTCAGAGATACAAAATAACGTGCTGTTGCAGATAGTTGCTTATTGTGCCTTTAAGCGAAGGACTTACTTGTCCTTGTTCAAAATAATGTCTCAGCGACAAAGGAAAATACGCGCTGTAAATATATACGGCACAGAATAAGTCAGATTTATTCGGAACCAATCTCCTGGCACCTGAGAGAATAACAAGCATTGGAATGAACAAGCGACTTTAATCCCCATTTTTATAATGGTTTTATAATTGTTTTGTATTCGTTGATAAATGTTTATGCAATGGTTTTATAGTGGGTTTGATATTGGTTTTGTTGCGGTTGTATAATGGTTTAAGAATAATTTTATAAGGGATTCGTAAGGGTTTTATGAAGATTTTATAATGGTTGAATAACGGTTTTATAATACTTTCACACTAGTTTGAGAATGGTTTGATAATGGTTAGATAATGGTTGTATATGGTGTTATCATGGTTTTATAATGGTTGGCTCACGTAAGTGTAGCCTATGCGATCGTAACTTTGTCTGTCTGTGCGTGCGTATGTGCGTATGTGCGTATGTGCGTGTGTGTGTATGTCTGTGGTAGAAACTTTAACAGTTCGTCATTTGAAGACGTCACATTATGACGTAAGAGGGTTAGACGTCACGCGAAGGAATTACTGAAAGTCTCGGTCATTGTTATTTTGAGCGGGCCGAGACTAGTTGGCAGTCGTGTCCCTGTAAGTAGGCTACATGCAGACAGACGGATCTAGATCTAGTGTCTCGCTTTCTTGCACAGTGTCACCTATGCTTAATGTGTGTGTGTGTGTGTGTGTGTGTGTGTGTGTGTGTGTGTGTGTATGTGTGACGGAGTGATTGAGTTTGTGTTACTGTTTGTCGATTTCTTACGTGAGCCTTGAAGTCTTCGCCTCTTGTTTATAATGGTTTTATAATGGTTTTGTAATGGTTTTATAATGGTTTGATAATGGTTAGAATGGTTTCATAATGGTTTTATAACGGTTTGATAATGGTTTTATAATGGTTTTATAACGGTTTTTTAATGGTTTTATAATGGTTTTATCATGGTGTTATCAGGGTTTTATAATGGTTTTATAATGGTTTTCGATCATTTATTTTCCTTTACATTAAAAGCGTTGACAAAGACAAGAAAAGAGATATCATTTTCACTGACACAGAAGTCACCGAAACCTGAGTTCAATGAATGACCGTTGAATGAACCCTCAATTCAACAAGGTTGAATAAATGCTGATAAAGAAATAATAGTAAAAAAGTAATGTGAGGCTAGATGCAAACACGTTCAGACAATAACACACTATAGCGAAAAGCCCCTGGTGCTTTACAAGGCTTTGAAACGTTGGCATTAAGTAAATTCAGAAGTTTGTCTAAAGTGTCGTATTTGTTTATATGTTTGTTTGATCTCCCTTTTTTTCTATTTTTTACATTTAGTCAAGTTTTGACTAAATGTTTTAACATAGAGGGGGGAATCGAGACGAGGGTCGTGGTGCATGTGTGTGTGTGTGTGTGTGTGTGTGTGTGTGTGTGTGTGTGTCTGTCTGTCTGTCTGTCTGTCTGTGTGTGTGTGTAGAGCGATTCAGACTAAACTACTTGACCGATCTTTATGAAATTGTACATGAGAGTTCCTGGGATTGATATTCCCGAACGTTTTTTTCTTTTTTTCGATAACTACCTTTGATGACGTCATATCCGGCTTTTTGTAAAAGTTGAGGCGGCACTGTCACACCCTCGTTTTTCAATCAAATTGATTGAAATTTTGGCCAAGCAATCTTCGACGAAGGCCGGACTTTGGTATTGCATTTCAGCTTGGTGGCTTAAAAATTAATTAATGACTTTGGTCATTAAAAATCTGAAAATTGTAAAAAACAATTATTTTTTATAAAACGATTCAAATTTACGTTTATCTTATTTTCCATCATTTGCTGATTCCAAAAACATATAAATATGTTATATTTGGATTGAAAACAAGCTCTGAAAATTAAATATATAAAAATTATGATCAAAATTAAATTTTCGAAATCAATTTAAAAACACTTTCATCTTATTCCTTGTCGGTTCCTGATTCCAAAAACATATAGATATTATATGTTTGGATTAAAAACACGCTAAGAAAGTTAAAACGAAGAGAGATACAGAAAAGCGTGCTATCCTTCTCAGCGCAACTACTACCCCGCTCTTCTTGTCAATTTCACTTTGCTTCGTTGCATTGCGTTCAGTTTCATTCTATGAGTTCGACAGCTACTTGACTAAATGTTGTATTTTCGCCTTACGCGACTTGTTTTCTATTTTTTTTCTTTTGCTTTTTCGTTCTTTCTTTCTTTCTATTTTTACATTTAGTCAAGTTTTGACTAAATGTTTTAACATAGAGGGGGAATCGAGACGAGGGTCGTGGTGTATGTGTGTGTGTGTGTGTGTGTGTGTGTGTGTGTGTGTGTGTGTGTGTGTGTGTGTGTGTGTGTGTGTGTGTGTGTGTGTGTGTGTGTGTGTGTGTGTAGAGCGATTCAGAGTAAACTACTGGGCCGATCTTTATGAAACTTTATATGAGGGTTCCTGGGAATGATATCCTCGGACCGTTTTTCATTTTTTTGATAAATACTTTTGATGACGTCATATCCGGCTTTTTGTAAAAGTTGAGGCGGCACTGTCACACCCTCATTTTTCAATCAAATTGATTGAAATTTTGGCAAAGCAATTTTCGACGAAGGCCAGACTTTGGTATTGCATTTCAGCTTGGTGGCTTAAAAACTAATGAATGGGTTTGGTCATTAAAAATCGGAAACTTGTAATTAAAATTATGTTTTTATTAAACGATCCCAAAATACATTCATTTTATTCTTCGTCATTTTCTAATTTCAAAAACATATACATATGTTATATTTGGATTACAAACAAGCTCTGAAAATTAAAAATATGAAAATTATGATTAAAATTATTTTTCCGAAATCGATTTAAAAACAATTTCATCTTATTCCTTGTCGGTCCCTGATTCCAAAAACATATAGATATGTTTGGATTAAAAACAAACTCAGTAAGCTAAAAAGAAGAGACATACAGAAAAGCGTGTTAGCCTGCTCAGCGCGACCACTACCGCACTATTCTGCATGGCTTGTCGATTTCACTGCCTTTGCCACGAGCGGTGGACTGACGAAACTACAGTGCGTTTAGTTTCATTCTGTGAGTTCGACAGCTTGACTAAATGTTGTTATTTCGCCTTACGCGACTTGTTTTCTTTCTTTTTTTCTTTCTTTCTTAAAATCGTGCATACACATAAACCCAAACGAACCTGACCGCAAAAATTGTGATACACATGATTTATATTTAAGACCGGCACGGTTGGCCTAGTGGTAAGGCGTCCGCCCCGTGAGCGGGAGGTCGTGGGTTCGAACCCCGGCCGGGTCATACCTAAGACTTTAAAATTGGCAATCTAGTGGCTGCTCCGCCTGGCGTCTGGCATTATGGGGTTAGTGCTAGGACTGGTTGGTCCGGTGTCAGAATAATGTGACTGGGTGAGACATGAAGCCTGTGCTGCGACTTCTGTCTTGTGTGTGGCGCACGTTATATGTCAAAGCAGCACCGCCCTGATATGGCCCTTCGTGGTCGGCTGGGCGTTAAGCAAACAAACAAACAAACAAACAAAATTTTATATTTAAGACTTCAATCTGCGTACTGATTTAGTTTCTTTCTTACTTTCTATCTTTCCATCTTTATTTCTTCCCTTCTTTCTTCTTTTCTTTCTTTCTCAAAATCGTGCGTACACGTAAACCCAAACGAATCTGACCGCAAAAACGTGCCGCACATTATTCATATGTACGACTTTTTTTTATCGAACCGCTTAAACCCAGCAGTTTTCGACATCACCGATGCTGTTCATTTACCTTTACTTACTCCCCTTTTTTGACCTGAATAGTCCACTCTTCTGTAAGTCTTTTCATCCCTCTCCTGCTGGTTAATCTATGGAAACACAAATATAACCCTCCACCACGGATTGAGTCGCATTGTCACCGTTGCATGATTTTTAGATTTTTACATTTTCTTAGAGAGCTTTTAATGCTCTATCCCGTGGTGTAAAGCGTTTTAGAAAAGAGCGAAAACTGTTTGAGTTATAAGCCTGTGACTAAGGTGTTCCCTCACACTGATACCCAACACCCCCGGACGTGTATTTAGCCTAGCTAGTGCAGAACCGCTTGGTGACGTCCGACTCATTCCGTGATGGAGGGTCACAAAATGTATTTATTATGAAAGTCTTTTCAAGCGGGTGCTCGATGCGCAGTTCAGACTGAAAATAGTTGAAGCGTGAAAACGCGGGGGTGTGCCAATTAAAGCGTGCCATTATTATCGGACCGCACGGAGAGTCATGCGGCGAAAAACAAGACGAGAGGTGTCAACAGCTTGTTTTGTAATGTTTTTTTTTCTTCTGTTGTGTGTGTGCGTGTGTGTGTGTGTGTGTGTGTGTGTGTGTGTGTGTGTGTGTGTGTGTGTGTGTGTGTGTATGTGTGTGTGTGTGTGTCTGTGTGTGTGCGTGTGTCTGTGTGTGTGTGAGTGCGTGCGTGTGTGTGTGTGTGTGAGTGCGTGCGTGTGTGTGTGTGTGTGTGTGTGTGCGCAGTTTGTCAACCACCATTCCCCCCCCCACCTCCCATCCACGATCCAAAAAATATACTACGCGTATTGTGGAGAGGGTAGGGGGGGGGGGGTGATCATTTCCTTCTTTCTTTCTTTCTTTCTTTCTGTCTTTGTTTGTTTCGTTGTTTGTTTGTTTTGTTCTTTCTTTCTTTCTTTCTTTCTTTTGCCTTCCTTTCCTTACTTCTTTTCTTTCTTTATGTGCGAGCCAAACCTTTTATTTTGAAGATAGCAAATTCGAATTATTGCTAGAAAAACAACTGACGACAGTTTTGTAATCTTACCTTCGAATCGCTTATGCAGTTAAAAGTTGTTGTTTTTCCTCGTAAATTGTGATCAGAATGTGTTTTTTATCAGTAAAGTACAAACTTAAAAACACCTATGACGAAGGATGCTCCGAAGGAAGAGGATTTCCAAGGAAAAATATAATAAAAAAAGAATAGAAAAGAAAAATACTTTCTTTCTTTCTTTATTTGGTGTTTAACGTCGTTTTCAACCGTTCAAGGTTATAACGCGGCGGGGAAAGGGGGGAGATGGGATAGAGCAACTTGTTAATTGTTTCTTGTTCACAAAAGCGCACTAATAAAAAATGTGCTCCAGGGGCTTGCAACGTACTACAATATATGACCTTACTGGGAGAGTGCAAGTTTCCAGTACAAAGGACTTAACATTTCTTACATACTGCTTGACTAAAATATGTACAAACATTGACTATATTCTATACAAGAAACATTTAACAAGGGTAAAAGGAGAAACAGAATCCGTTAGTCGCCTCTTACGACATGCTGGGGAGCATCGGGTAAATTCTTCCCCCTAACCCGCGGGGGGTAAAGAAAAATACATTGACTTTCGTTTTTCACACAACGGCAAAAAAGAAGGGTCGAAGCAAAATGCATGCAACTGAGGTCACCTTTTTTTTTAATCAATCAAAAAAAAACGAAAAAACTTTCGAATCGTGACGGAGGCAGACGAAAATTCCCATACCCAGCAGCAACAGGTTAGTACCGGTGCAAACATCCAATTACGAAACCCATCCGAAACCCACCCGATAACAATCGAACACACACCTTTGAACATTTGTTTACTTCGTCACCGACTTTTTCAAACGGCAAAAACGTCTTTAGCTTTAACGTCTGTCACACGCACACAGTACAGGCACGGGACAATAAGGCAAAAAAAAAAAATTGTCTGTTTAGGGTAACCCGACCGACCCTATCGATTTGGCGCCGACCCAAAAACTTTTTTTTGATTTCAAAAAAAAGAAAGAAAAAAAAAGAGGTAAAAATGCTAAAAAGAGACATTTGGCGTTTCTTTCTCTCCCTTTCTCTCTGTTTTATTTATACGTTAGTTTTGAAACATGTATTCATCAAATATAAGAAGTGAATGTTCAGCCAACATAGCATTTACAAAAAAACAAAAAAACAAAAAAACAAAACTTTACCTACCTACCGACCCTACTTTTTTGGGTCATGTTACCCTAAACAGACAATTTTTTTTTGGCCTAACAATTCCTTATTTCACGAGGTTGTACTAGAAAAAGCAGTGGACGGGCGCAATAGCCGGCCTCCCAAGCGGAAGGTCGTGGGTTCGAATCCCGGCCGCGCCTGGTGGGTAAAGGGTGGATATTTTTCCGATCTCCCAGGTCAACTTATGTGCAGACCCGCTAGGACCTTATCCCCTTTCGTGTGTACACCGAAAGCCCAAGACCAAGTGCGCACGGAAAAGATCCTGTAAGCCATGTCAGAGTTCGGTGGGTTATAGAAAAACGAAAATAACACGCATTCATCTTTGTGCCTAAATGGCGGGGTTAAAACGGCTGTGCTGTTTCAGCCCACGAACGAAGAAGGAGTAAGTGGTCTGCTGTTATACATCGGACCCTCGGACCTAAAGGGGACTAAGCTACTCTGCTAAAGAATAAACGAACATTTGTTACGCGTTTTCAGAATACAAACACTGCGAGTCGCGTATGCATGTAATTTAAGGCAACATTTTATTAAAAACATGTACAACAACAACTAGGGTTACATGAGTTAGGTAAATTACAACAACAACAACAGTAGCAGCAACAGCAGCAACAACAACAACAACAACAATAACAACAACAAGCAAAACAAAAATAAGGAGAACATATCACTTCATCATTGTAAAGCAATCATGAATCGAATTGAGCTGATAAAGGAATAGGATCTAGGAGAGAAAACAATATGGTATATTGTAGTGCTAAAAAACGGGACGCACAACGCATTACTATTTCTGTGCCTGTGAATGAATTAGGTAGGCCCAACCCCTACATCAAGACAGTGGGTGCCGCACAAGCCAAGATGACAATATTCAAGGGGGGGGGGTGGGTATTGGTTCCGGTTGAGTACCTTCATCCGGCTTCGCTTTGCGCAAGAGTTGCTATATAAAGTGCAGTCTGTTTGTGTGTTTCTTACAACTTTTACAAACACCTTCGTACGCTACACCTGGAAAGGAGAATTTCTTCTCTCGTGGAGATATTAGAGAGAAATTGACGATTGTAACACCTTTACCTTAGAAAAGGAAGGTGTACCAGGAAAAGAAAGAAAAACAGATTTTGGTTTTTTTAGAAAAGAAAACAAAATTGTATTGAAAACTGTCGACCGCTGAAGAAGGCTATTGAAAACTGCTAGAGAAAAATACGCGGAGAAAATCAAGTAGAATAGAAATAAGACAAAAGACGATTAAAAGAAACAAAAGGCTTGCTTTAATTACGCAAAAGCAGAAAGAGAACAGCAGTTAGGTGGTAGAGGTTTGACAAAAGTTAACTAAGAAAGCAAAAAGACAGAAGAAGAGTTGAAAGAGCAGTTACAACGATGAAGGTTGTACACACGACGTGTCTCTTACTTGTTTCTTGTTTTGGGTTGATCATCGCTTCACCCGTGCCTAATGATGGAGGTAAATATATATATATATACTTTTCTTTTTTTGGTTCTTACTTTTTTTTTATCCAATTAAGTTTGTTTTCCCTGTTGATGTTTTGTTGTTGTAGATTTTTTTAAAAATGTTTTTATTTGTTTATTGTTTCCTCAAATGCTTTGTTATTGCTTTCTGTCATTTCATAGTTGTTGTGTTTAATTGTTCTAAACTGCTTGGCGCAATTAAGGGAATTGAAAATTAATGTACTTCTGACGAGTATTCTACTGTCTAACTTACTCTTGTTTGTGTGTTTGTGTGAGTGTGCTTTCTTACTTACTTCCTCTTTCTTTTGTTTTCTTTCTATATTTCTTTCTTTCTTTCTTTCTTTCTTTCTTTCTTTTTTCCTTTTTCTTTCTTTCTTTCTTTCTTTCTTTCTTTCCCTTTTCTTTCTTTCTTTCTTTCTTTCTTTCTTTCTTTCTTTCTTTCTGTCTTTCTTCCTTTCTTTCTGTCTTTTCTTCTTTCTACTTTTTTTTACTTTGTCAAGAATTGACTTGAAGATTTGATAATGACGAAGGGGACCTTTTTCTCCTTAGGCAAATTAATTTGTGTATGTGTGTGAAAATCATACTGTCCAAAAGCACTGAAATGATTATTATGAAAATTGATATATACACATTTTTAAGAGCATTTAATTGTGCACTTTTCCTCAGTTTTGTGATAGCTTCATTGGCTCACGTAAGTGTAGCCTATGCGATCGTAACTTTGTCTGTCTGTGCGTGCGTGCGTATGTGCGTATGTGCGTGCGTGCGTGCGTGCGTGTGTATGTCTGTGGTAAAAACTCTAACATTTGAAGACGTCACATGTGTGTGTGTGTGTGTGTGTGTGTGTGTGTGTGTGTGTGTGTGTGTGTGTGTGTGTGTGTGTTTCTGTTTGTCGATTTCTTACGTGAGCCTTGATGGCTTCGCCTCTTGTTTTATGTTGTTATTATTGTGTTTCTAAACAAATCGATGCGGCACTGTGGGGATAGCTTTTTTCAGCAATGTTCGGCTCGGTCCAGACTATGGGATTGCATTTCTGTTTGATACTTTTAAAATTCAATGATCAAGCCGTCTCTCAAAGTTATTCTTATTTTATCATTTCTTTCGTTGGTAGTAAATATTTACATAAGTGGTATTTCTTATTAAAGGCACAGTACGCCTCCCGTAAACCATCAGAGATAATGTCAGGCTTTTACACACAGTACAAACACCCTTTCGTTTAAACACTCACCGCTTGAGAACATCCTAGGTGCCCTACGTAAAGAGCGAGCAATTTTCAAAGAATTGATTTTGCGGATTGTCTGATCAGACAATCGGACCGTGGTGCGTTTTGGCGCTAGACCTAACTTTTAAAATCTAAACAATAAATTGACAGCTTGTTACACAAACATTCTTAAATCATAAAGGAATTCTTTTTTCATCAAGACAAGATCAGTACAATTCGAAGTTTTTGAAAGTTTGAAAAAAGAAAACCTCGGAAGCAGGGTCACGCAAAGTCGTGGTTCTCGTAGCAGACGACGGTTTATGCCTATCGCCAGTTCCTCTGATCAGTCAAAAGCCATTGCTAGAGTTCGTGTGAATTGCAGCCGTTTGTTGCGTTTAGGTTCCGAGGTACATAATAACGTGCTATTGCAGATAAGCTTACAGCGAGTCGCATTGAAATCACAAACTGACGATTACATTGTGAAAAAAAGGAAACTAGATCACACGGGTTCACGATGGCTCAGGGGTAAGATAAACCATGCAAAAAAAAATTCTTTGAAAATTGCTCGCTCTTTACGGAGGGCACCTAGGATGTTCTCAAGCGGTGAGTGTTTAAATGAAAGGGTGTTTGTACTGTGTGTAAAAGCCTGACAGTATCTGTGATGGTTTACGGGAGGCGTACTGTGCCTTTAATGTCTGCATGATTCCATGATATAAAGTTTGATTTGATTGATAGCTAGAGTGCCTTGTACGAAGATGAACGTGATATGAACACTACCTTAAAACAGTTTTAGAACTTTCTTTTTTTCATTCATTCATTCATTCTTTCTTTCTTTCTTTCTTTCTCTCTTTCTTTCTTTCTTTCTTTCTTTCTTTCTTTCTTTTTTCTTACTTTCTTTCTTTCTTTCTTTCTTTCTTTCTTTTTTTCCTTCTTTCGTTTTTTTTCCTTTCTTTCTTTTTGCTTTTTCTTTCTTTCTTTCTTTCTTTCTTTCTTTCTTTCTTTCTTTCTTTCTGTCTTTTTTTTCTTTCTTTCTTTCTTTCTTTCTTTCATTCCTTCTTTCTTTCTTTCTTTCTTTCTTTTTTTCTTACTTTCTTTCTTTTTTCTTACTTTCTTTCTTTTGCTTTTCTTTCTTTCTTTCTTTCTTTCTTTCTTTT
>NC_090255.1:8163078-8165578 GCF_037325665.1 Littorina saxatilis
TTTCTTTCTTTCTTACGTTCTTTCTTTCTTTCTATTGTATGGCATTATTTTCGCCTGTCAGTTCAAATTGCCTCCCCTTTACATTGATAAGGTCACTCATTATTTGACTAATTGACTGTTTTGATTGGTAAGATTCCTGCCTGTTTTATTTACTGATCATGCAGTTACGTATTTTCAGTTAGTTACCTCACTTTTGTAATTCATTTACTTCCTTTCTTATATTATTTTTGCTCACACATTTTTTGACGATATTCAACTTTCTATCATTCCAGAAGTGGTCAGCTTGCGACTAATACGTCATCAGTCCGATCATCGCGTCAGACGTGACGCAGGAGAATCGTCAATGCCTGACGTATTGGTGATGCAATTTTCTCTCGGGAATGAAAACGTCATCCTGAGATTGCAACGTTCCCGATACCCGCCCATGTTCATGGTTGGAAAAGATGGACTAAGGGAGATCACTGGACTTGACGGCGTGAGTGTTGTCCCTTCGTGTTAATTTGTTGGCTCACGAAGTGTAGCCTATGCGATCGTAACTTTGTCTGCCTGTGCGTATGTGCGTGTGTGCGTGTGTATGTCTGTGGTAGAAACTTTAACATTTCGTCATTTGAAGACGTCACATTATGGCGTAAGAGGGTTAGACGTCACGCGAAGGAATTACTGAAAGTCTCGGTCATTGTTATTTTGAGCGGGCCGAGACTAGTTGGCAGTCGTGTCCCTGTAAGTGTAAGTAGGCTACATGCAGAAAGACAGATCTAGATCTAGTGTCTCGCTTTCTTGCACAGTTTCACCTATGCTTACAGTGTGTGTGTGGTGTATATGTGTGACGGAGTGATTGAGTTTGTGTTACTGTTTGTCGATTTCTTACGTGAGCCTTGAAGGCTTCGCCTCTTGTTTTCTCTGGTGTTCAAATAACCGAAGGGAAGTTGGCGCTCGATATGCATACGACATGTGTAATGGAGTAAGCGAGAGTTATACGGAACCAATCTCCTGGCAATTTTTGTCTTTTTCTCTGGATTCTTCTTGTTTTTGTTCTTGTTCTTGTTCATTTTCTCCCACTCCTTCGTATTTCTTGTTATTTTGGCCATAGAATGCGGACATACAGTAATCGTACTTCTAGGTATCAAAAATATGATTTTATCAATCTCGGAAAAAATCAAGCAAACAAATAAACAAACAAGCAGACAAACAAACTGAACAGTAAAAACTTCACACTTTAAAAAAAAGCAACAATTTAACATCGTTTCATGATTTCAAATACATGATTTCAATTTATTCCCATGTTCGTTTTAATCGGTCATTCCATCTAAATGTTTCCGTCGCGATATAATCTTGAATGGTTGAAAACGACTTTCTTTCTTTATTTGGTGTTTAACGTCGTTTTCAACCACGAAGGTTATATCGCGACGAGTTGAAAACGACGTTAAACACCAAATAAAGAAAGAAAGAAAGAAAGAAATCTAAATGTTTTAAAATCTGAATAACCTGTATATAGTTCAATTTTTTTAATGATGTAATAATTTTGGGTTGTTTTTTGTTGTTATTGATTTGGGTGATCTTACTTCCTTTTATTTGTTGCTTACACATGGTATCTGTCACGTTTTTGGTTTGCGCGTAAATGTTTCATTTAGTTCATTTTCCCATGTTTTGTTCAATGACTGAAACCATTTTTGTTTCTGTACACCTTGCAGGATTCAACGTCAGTGTATTCTGACCCGTCCAGAGGAGCATCCTTCATGGTCAAGAAATCAACAGATGGACAGTTCCTGCTGGTGAGTCGATGGACACTTGACCCGGTTAATGATATACGATACCGACACACGCACAGTCTGGCGGTGACCTTACGATTGATTTAGTACTGCTGATTTGCTAAAGTCACCGAGACAAACTTGGTTCTCGAAATTCGTTCTCGGAATTCTTTGTCAATTCCTTGTGAGACAAGCAAAGGAAGTTAGAGACTTTTTACGTGGCGCCATTATTCATCTTAATATGACGTCTTGTCCAACTTTGTTTGACTTTTGACGTCAGAGATTTAACTTTGTCTTATTTTTCTTGTTTTCATTACAAGTAAACACTTCACAATATTCAGCTCTTTTAATTTCTTTCAAGGACGGCAATCTGCATCACCATGGCAACCAGTTGGACATGAAACCTGTAGCCCGCAGAAAGCGTGCCGCTGGTGACGACAATACGCATTCCGTCATGACTGCCGTCCCTGACTACATTGAGTTTGAACACGACGGTACCCTTGACGCTGACGGCGACCTTGACCTAGACGAATTTGACCTTGCTGACCTTGATGATGCTTTGGAGGACGGTGAAGGTCAGTCGATTTTCTTGTCAAGATTGTGAAAAAGAAAAATGTGTATATCATAACGAGTGGATGGGAGTATGTGCTGCTAACATGTCATATGAACCACCGCTAACGTGACGTGTATAAGTTCTCACAATTCTTCGAGAGGAATGAGGAAGCGCAAAATAATGTGTTCCTAAATTAATG
>NC_090255.1:8168078-8190578 GCF_037325665.1 Littorina saxatilis
CCAATAAAGTAACCATTTCAGCACTGACCCAAGACGACCCAACCCAGTCCCTAGCCCATTTCATAGCATCCGGCAGCCAGCTGTCTACATCCCCCCCCCCCCCCCCGCATTTTTATTTTTTATTTTCATACAAAGCCGGGTTTTCCCGTGTAACATGCGCCTAATGGCTTTGCCGCGAGGTCGTAAAACTTACATTTTCTCTCTCTCTCTCTTCTCCTGTCGACTGCCCCCAACAGCCTGGAGAAGGGTTTCTTCTTCTGCACTACCGATGATGATGATGATGATGATGATGATGATGATGATGATGATGATGATGATGATGATGATGATGAAAAAAGATGATGATGATGATGATGATGATGATGGAAAGAAGATGATGATGATGATGATGATGATGATGATGATGATGATGATGATGATGATGAAAAAAAAGAAGATGATGATGATGATGATGATGATGATGCTGATGGAAAAAAGAAGAAGAAGATGATGATGATGATGATGATGATGATGATGATGATGGTGATGATGATGATGGTGGTGGTGATGTTGCTGCTGCTGCTGCTGCTGCTGCTGCTGATGATGATTATGATGGCTTCAGCGTGTTTCTTTTAACATTCACAAAATGACTTTATTTGACGTAACTTTTACACTGACAGTTGAACAACATCTACGCCTCAGTGAAAACCGTGGACCAGACACTGGACATCAAGGTCCCGATCACAAGTCTCTACGTTGTTGAGGTCAGTCATTAAATCAAGGTCGATTAATTGATTCACCCCTTGACTGCCTTAAGACGGGTATACCCGTCCTGTGCCTGTGCATCCGCAGCGCCTTAGGACGGGTAAAACCGTCTTCTCCGTTCAGGAATTTTCCAGAAATGCTGCGTCACTGCTGACACACAAATACTAGCCAATGGCTTAGTAGGATACCTCATTCTCATGACTAAATATAACTGCTGACCCGATTTTGTGTTATTACATCTGGCAGTGAAAGGGTTCAAAAACTCCAACTTCTCCACGAAATCGTTTACTACCCTTACTCAACTTTTGTTCCAAAGACAAAACATGAAACATTTATTTTGGTCAACAGGATTTTATGAAGGGAAAGTAGTGTCGCCTTTACGGCATCTGTTTAAAAATGGGAGGTGTCGCTGATCTTGCTTGTTTGTTTGTTTGTTTGTTTGTTTATTGTTTGCTTGTTGTTGTTTTGTGTTGAACGAGTATCCATGTAAACTGCACAGTCCCGAGAAGCCCGCGGTTGGCACATCAGTATCTGGCTAGTTCTTACAGGAAGGAGATTTATCCTCTACCAACTTCGAGACGATAGCATCAACTGGGAAACAAGACGGCCAAGACTATCTGAATACCTTGAGTCCATGGATCCCATTGAATGAAAATGGTGTTGTGTATACACTCATACTTAAATCATTAGTGTTTTCTCGTTATTATTTTCCTATTTGCTTGGTTTGCCCTTTTTGTGTGTATTTTATTCTATTTTATAAATTGTGCGTACTTTATACAGCCTGTCACTTACGTAATTACGATAGCAGCGAGCGGGGTCCTAGAGGACGTGATCTCTTTGAATACTTTTAGTGCCCTCATTTCATTGGATGTTTGTTTGTTTGTTTGTTTGTATGTTTGTTTGTTTGTTTCGTTCATTGGCTGAAACTCCCACGGCAATTACGTGTATGACCGTTTATACCCCGCCATACGCCGCGTTCGGGGGAAGCATGCTGGGTATTTTCATTCTTCTATAACCCACCGAACTCTGACATGGATTACAGGATCTTTTCCGTGCGCACTTGGTCTTGTGCTTGCGTGTACACACGAAGGGTGTTAAGGCGCTAGCAGGTCCACACATTGGATGCTAATTGACGATCTTCGGAAATAACTCTGTCGGGTTTGTATAGGTTGTGAAAGTGTGAATATCCTTATATTCATTGAGTCGAACTTTTCCACGTGACATCATAGGCCAGTCACTAGCGAGGGATGTGTATGAAACACTTGGACAAGGAGTACGTGTAAAAAAAACAACTTGCCTCAATAAAAACAAGACAAAGCGCTCTGCACAAACCCGTCAACTACGCAAGCTCCCACAACAGAAGCTCCAAGTACACAACCCATACAATTTCTCATTATTTTAAATTTTGAATAATTGGTGAATATTCTGTGCAGTCTGCGGCCAACGCTGTAACGCTAGACACAGATGGTCAACTAGAGGGTCGGGCATACCTGGATGACTTCATTGCATGGATCTCCACACAGCCACAGGACGATCTTCCCTCCAGCGATCATTACATGGCATTCACTGCGTGAGTGGACATTTTGTATCAAGATCTACTTTCTTGAAACTCTCCCACACAGACACACACGCGCGTATACAAACCCACACACGGACGCGCACACACACACGCACGCACGGTCACACACCCACAGACGCGTACACACACACACACACACGCGCGCACGCACGCACATACCCACGCACACCAACACACACACACATGCGCGCGTACACACACACACACACACACACACACACACACACACACACACACACACACACACACACACACATCCGTATAATATGACAAAAATAAATAAAGCAAAATAACGATAATTTAAATAAAGTTTTCAGAGACAGTACATCGACTGAATGCATCGTGTCCCAGGAAATTCGCAGACATACGTTAATTAACTCATCGATTGTTTCACTGATTTAGTTAATTTTTGCAGCAGTGAGAATACTATTCAAAGGCAGAAAAAGTTGGGCGTCTTTGGGGCGATATTTTCATAGAAATATCACATGACCAGTAAAACATTACCGTGGGCATGCTTTGTAAAATGAAATGTGTTTTGTTTCTCCAGTTATGATGTCACTTTCAACGGAGGTGCTGCGGTCGGTAAGAAACAGTATTTTCTTCTTACGCATTCCTGTTGGATTATGACGTTTTGTTTCATTTTTAACTGACTTCAAACATATCAAAACTTTTGCTGACGTAAATAAGATGAACAATAAAAAAAAATCCAGTTGCTGATACCTACTTAAAACATTTAATTGTTTAAATCGTTTTATGAAACATTTCATGAAAAACCATTGATGATGTCATGTTTATTGACGTTGTTGATCTGTAAAGTGTTGAAAAATGACGTTTTCTTTGCAAAGACATAACATTGGTGACGTCACATTTGATTAAAAAACACCCAACATGGCATTGATGACATCATGATTAATGACGTAGTTGCCCCGTGACGTGTTACAGGCGTTGCGAAGAGTGCCCAGGTGTGTACGGGACGCAGCACGTCAGTGGTGGAGAACTCCTTCAAGTCCAGCGTGGCCAACATTGCTGCCCACGAACTGGGACACACGTGAGAGAGAGAGAGAGAGAGAGAGAGAGAGAGAGAGAGAGAGAGAGAGAGAGAGAGAGAGAGAGAGAGAGAGAGAGGGAGGGAGGGAGGGAGGGAGGGAGGGAGAGAGAGAGAGAGAGAGAGGGAGAGAGCGAGAGAGAGGGAGAGGGAGGGAGAGAGAGAGAGGGAGAGAGAGAGAGAGGGAGGGAGAGAGAGAGAGAGAGAGAGGGGGGACATGGGGAAAGAGAGAGAGGGGGGAGAGAGAGAGAGAAAGAGAGAGAGGGGGAGAGAGAGAGGGAGGAGGAGAGAGAGAGGGGAGAGAGGGAGATAGAGAGAAAGAGAGAGGGGGAGAGAGAGCGAGAGAGCGAGGGGGAGAGAGAGGGAGAGAGGGGGGGTGGGGGGAGAGAGAGAGAGAAAGAGAGATTGTTTATTTGTTTGTTTGTTTGTTTACTGTTGTTTCTTGTCTCTGCGAGCACATGGAGTCTTTGAGCATCAATCTTATTGTGTTTTGTCCTCAGCCTTCCCTAAACACTATTCAATTAAGTTTCTTACAGTGAGAAAGACAGACAAGACGGACACACAGACAGAGATAGAGATGCAAAAAACCCATAAAAAAATGAAAATAATAATAATGATAAAAAATAAATAGAAACATAAATAGAACGACACAGATGCAACATTTTCGATTATTTACCAATTAAAATCTGACAAAAGAGTTCTTGACAACGACAAGCCGAGAGATGAGCGAGAATAAAATAAAGCGTAGCAAGGAAAGAGTAAAGAAACTAAAACATAAAAGGTAGGAAGATATTAAAACCTCTGACTTTTCAAAATAACAAAAATACTATTGTCCATTTCAGACTGAGCGCTCCGCACGACGGCACAGGCAACGCGTGTCCACCCAATCTTCAGAACGTGATGACGCCCGGTCTCTTTGTGCCCACGGAGGATCCCGCCACGCCACGAAACATCTTTGAATTTTCTGCCTGCAGTGTGGCTGCCTTCAAAACTTACCTGGCAGGGTAGGTACTTGGGTTGGGGAGGGGGGGAGTTGGAAACATCTTTGAATTATACGAATGCCAGTGTCGATTCTTTCAAAACCTATCTGTCAGTGTATTAACCTGTATATATTCATGTCCGACATTACCAATCATACCTACTTATACCCCATTCCTTAGACCCCCCCCCCCGCGCCCCACCCTCCCCCATCTCCTACCCAGCTCGTCCATTTTCCCCACCCACGTGTTGTCATGCCTATTCGTAACATTTCACCCCCGAAAGCGGCGTATGGCTGCCTAAATGGTGAGGTAAAAACGGTCATACACTTGTGCAAAAACATGAGTGAACGTGGGAGTTTCAGCCCATGAACGAAGAAGAAGAATTCGTAACAGTGAAATACTGATCTTGTTTTAAGCGTGGGTGGCAGGTTGTCTCACACATGAGTCTTTTCTTTCCTTTTGTGTTATTTTCCTTTATTCCTTTTATTTTATTTTATTTTGTTTTATTTCGCCTCACAGAAAACTTGACAATGTTCTTTCCTACTTATTCCCCCCTCTGCTTCTTTACCTCTGTAAACTTGTAGAGCTAGTTATTTTTCGATAATGACCCAGCAACCAAACAAATAACGAGCCAGCAACAGCCTGAATCCTCGATAGTGCAATGGGTTGAGAAGCTGTTCTGTTTTGGTACTACTTTTGCGACTGAAAAGTTCCGAACGCTCTATACGTACGAAATATACATCTCTGGAGCAAACAATACAAACATACCGCATTTAAATTAACAACTACAGGCCTGAACACATGAATCTCCATATAAAATCCATGAGTTAGGTTGTTTTCTGAATCTAGATCTGCCGTGCACAAACCGTTCATCACAAGCAAATTCCCAAGGCAAGTAACTCATACTCTAGCCGACAAGAGTAGTTCCCCTTCTTTTAACGCAGTTTCTTCGACAACACTGACTGCAATCCGACGGTCAGTTTTCAACAATATTTCATTTTATAAACAGATCACACGCAACCAAATGCACACATCTCATCAATTTAAACAACATAAAGCGGTTTCATACACTATTTTCCCCAGAAAACTGAACTTCATACAGTAATTAACGTTGGAACACGGGTGCAAAAGTTCGTCTGCTAGTCCCATTTGACGAAAGAACATTATCCTATGCGATACTAAAACATAAACAGAACACACAATATCTTCCTTTACCGCCACAGCAGAATAACAGCATATCTGTGTACTTGATTTTAGTCTAAAACAGGGAAACTGACAAGAAGTGTTACTAGAATGGAATGATTTGCACGGAACTATACAACCGCGCATTAATCGATCGCCTGCGCAGGTTGACTGGTTGAGTGATTCGGATTCGATCAAACTTTCGCACAAAAACTCCTGTTTTCTTTGAATAACTGAAGAAAGGAGGAATAAAGAGGTTACACACATCGTCTCAGTGATTATTAAAAATAATGGTCTCAGTTCGCGGTCATGAAAAAGCTCGCTGAAGCTCGCATTTTTCATGATCCGCCAACTTCGACCATTATTTTTAATAATCACTGAGACTCGGCATGTAACCTCTACATAATTCACCTGTCCATAACAACTGGCTGTCCACAAGGGCCACGTACGTTTGGTTGTCCCCCTTGACGGGCGCGATGGCTTGGTGGTAAGACGCCGGCCTCCGAAGCTGAGGGTCGTGGGTACGAATCCCGGTGGGTTAAGGTGGATATTTTTTCCGATCTCCCGGCCATGTCAACTTATCTGCAGACCTGCTAATGGCTTATCCCCCTTCGTGTGTACACGCAAGCACAAGACCAAGTGCGCACGGAAAAGATCCTGTGATCCATGGCAGAATTCGGTGGGTTATAGAAACACGAAAATACCCAGCATGCTGCCTCCGAAAGCAGCGTATGGCTGCCTGAATGGCGGGGTAAAAACGATCATACACGTACAAATTCACTCGTGCAAAAACGCGAGTGTACGTGGGAGTTTGAGCCCACGAACGCAGAAGAAGTGGCCGTGATAGACAGGCTGGACTGTATATTCATATTCATATTTATAATACCGATCTCGTTTCAGCACGACCTGTACGTTACCTGCCGAGACCACTGCCTCCGTGGCGTTACCCTTCACTGATTTCAACTATGAGCTGATCACCGACCGTGACAAGCAATGTCAAGAGGCTATCAACGATACCAGAAGCTCTTTCTGCGATCCCGCCAATGTATGTTGCTTTTTTGTCATCCTTGACTGATTTTGCTGGAAGGTACTTTTAGTTATTATATGTTATGCTACCCACGTGAAAAACACCGTACAGGAATATCGCCAAAACAGACTAAACGTTGTAGAAAATAACTGTTTATTTTCGTTAGTTTCGTACACAATTTAACTTTAAGCAGCCGTTGCGTGCAAAATACTGCTGTCCTCTAACCATGTACAAATTAGTTCTTTATTTTCAGCAGTTATGTGCAAATTACTGCTTTTCTTTCACTATTTTTGTGCAATTTACTGCTTTTTTTTTAACCAGTTATGTGCAAATTACTGCTTTACTTTCACCACTTGTGTGCAAAATACTGCTTGACATTCACATATTTGGGCACAATACCGCTTTAAATTCACCATCTTTGTGCAAAATACTGATTTGCTTTCACCAGTTGTGAGCAAAACACTGCACAACGTTCAATTGTTATGAACAAGGTACTGTTGTCTTTCACCAATTGTGTGCAAAATATTGATTTGCTTTCACCAGTTGTGTGCAAAACACTGCACTGCTTTCAACCGTTCTGTACAAGGTACTGTTGTCTTTCACCAATTGTGTGCAAAATATTGATTTGCTTTCACCAGTTGTGAGCAAAACACTGCACTACGTTCAACCGTGCTGTACAAGGTACTGTTGTCTTTCACCAGTTTTGTGCAAAATACTGATTTGCTTTCACCAGTTGTGAGCAAAACACTGCACTACGTTCAACCGTGCTGTACAAGGTACTGTTGTCTTTCACCAGTTGTGTGCAAAGTACTGCACTACCTTCAACCGTGCTGTACAAGGTACTGTTGTCTTTCACCAGTTGTGTGCAAAGTACTGATTTGCTTTCACCAGTTGTGAGCAAAACACTGCACTACCTTCAACCGTTCTGTACAAGGTACTGTTGTCTTTCACCAGTTGTGTGCAAAGTACTGCACTACCTTCAACCGTGCTGTACAAGGTACTGTTGTCTTTCACCAGTTGTGTGCAAAGTACTGATTTGCTTTCACCAGTTGTGAGCAAAACACTGCACTACCTTCAACCGTTCTGTACAAGGTACTGTTGTCTTTCACCAGTTGTGTGCAAAGTACTGCTTTCTTTTCACCAGTTCAACAACATCGAAGAAGAAGATATATGCATCGGTATGCTGTGTGCCTTACCTGACGAAGTAAATCGGTGCCGGTACGTCCTTCCTTTGGAGGGCACCTCCTGTGGTATGGACAAGGTGAGTTCTTGAGTAATCTTTCAGTCTTCAGTATTGAGTGTCCGTCCGTGAACAAAGCTCTTAACATTGAGTGGTTAAGTTTTTGAGTGAAACCAGTTTCAGTTGTGTTATTCGTATCGTCTTCGTCAAACACGTGAGTACAGTAGTGTTTGGTCTTTTTATACTTAACATTGAAGGTTATCTCGGATGTTTTTGATGCCAGATCTTTGAAACATTGCACACTTCAAGTGTTCGGTAATCACCTGAATTAATCCTAGCTTAATTCACGCTCGTTAAATTGTAGGGTCACATTGGGGTTATATTTGTTTCATGAAAACTTAAAGTTGAAGTTATCTCGGACGTTTTTGATGCTAAAGCTTTGAAACTTTGCACACTTCTAGGGTTTGATGATCTCCCGACATGATCCCATATTGGTGGATCATCTTCACAGCTGTATCAATTTCATAGAAGCTTTGAGCTGAAGTTTTCAACGATGTTTTTGAACCAAAAGCCTCCAAGTTTCAGACGCGTGTAGAACTTTGTTTGTGATTAGCAGACATAGCGAGAATTTGGCTTGTTTTCGTCCAATGTCAAGGTCACAGCATGACCTTGTGGCATCCATCACTACTAAAATATCCACTGAGCTACCAAGAAAATGAGTATTGACCTCATACAGCTTTGATGTCATTGTGGGCGGGGATGTAGCTCAGTCGGTAGCGCGCTGGATTTGTAACCAGTTGGCCGCTGTCAGCGTGAGTTCGTCCCCACGTTCGGCGAGAGATTTATTTCTCAGAGTCAACTTTGTGTGCAGACTCTCGATCCTCGGTGTCCTAACACCCCCGTGTGTACACGCAAGCACAAGAACAAATGCGCACGAAAAAGACCCTGTAATCCATGTCAGAGTTCGGTGGGTTATAGAAACACGAAAATACCCAGCATGCTTCCTCCAAAAACGGCGTATGGCTGCCTAAATGGCGGGGTAAAAAACGGTCATACACGTAAAATTCCACTCGTGCAAAAAACACGAGTGTTTCAGCCCACGAACGCAGAAGAAGAAGAAGAAGAAGAAGAAGAAGATGTCATTGTTTGATTTGAGCTTATATAGGATTGGAGTATTTTAGTCTTGGTGATGACATTCATGATACGATTTCAGAAATGGACAGACAGACAGAGAAAGAGACAGGCGGACAGACACACACAACAGACAGTCATGGACAGAGAGACAGAGAAAGAGACAGGCGGACAGACACACACAACAGACAGACAGAGAAAGAGACAGGCGGACAGACACACACAACAGACAGACAGAGAAAGAGACAGGCGGACAGACACACACAACAGACAGTCATGGACAGAGAGACAGAGAAAGAGACAGGCGGACAGACACACACAACAGAGAGACAGAGAAAGAGACAGGCGGACAGACACACACAACAGACAGTCATGGACAGAGAGACAGAGAAAGAGACAGGCGGACAGACACACACAACAGACAGTCATGAAAAAGAAACACAGACAAAAATATGTTAACGAAGTAAAAATATTATTCTTTAAACAATTTCAGATCTGTTCTCGCGGGCTGTGCGAGGATGCCGCTACCGTAAGTCAGGCCTCTGCCACCTTTGATGGACCCACAACTGCAGCTCCGACTACGCAAGCTCCAACAACAGAAGCTCCTACTACGCAAGCCCCTACCACTGAAGCTCCTACTACGCAAGCCCCTACCACTGACGCTCCTACTACGCAAGCCCCTACCACTGAAGCTCCTACTACGCAAGCCCCTACCACTGAAACTCCTACTACGCAAGCCCCTACCACTGAAGCTCCTACGACGCAAGCCCCTACCACTGAAGCTCCTACTACGCAAGCCCCTACCACTGTAGCACCAACTACGCAAGCCCCTACCACTGCAGCACCAACTACGCAAGCCTCTACCACTGCAGCACCAACTACGCAAGCCCCTACCACTGAAGCTCCTACTACGCAAGCTCCTACCACTGCAGCTCCTACTACGCAAGCCCCTACCACTGAAGCACCAACTACGCAAGCCCCTACCACTGTAGCACCTACTACGCAAGTTCCGACAACAGAAGCTCAAACCACGCAAGCCCCTACTACTGAAGCCCCAACTACGCAAGCCGAAACTACGGAGTCCCCAACCGTGCCAGCCGAAGCCAACGAAGCATCAACTACGCAAGGTCCCACTACACAGTCCACTAGTCCAGCCGAAGCCAACGAAGCGACGGCCGCAGCGGAGCTTAATACCCCCGCCCCCACCACCCCTAGACCGCTCACCCGAGCCTGCACGCGCTGTCGGAAGCGCGTCTACTACTTGTGTATTAGGATATGGTATTACTACCACGACATCCCTCCCTGCTGTCATGCCTGCTTCAGCTACGTGAGTCGTAGGCGGGGCGGGAGGCACAACCATGATGATTAGGTCAAAGGGAAAAAAGTCAATGTTTCCGATGCCACGACAGACCTGATTTGTTGTTCGGCCTTGCCCTGGAATGTTTTTTGGCCCTTAAAACTGAAGAACAAAATTAATTAAAAATGACAAAAACCGATGTTGCAGACTTTTCTAGGAAGGTGACTCTTCTGCAAAAATACAGGAAAAAAGCTCGCACGATTTCCAACCAATAAAAATGCCACATGCGCCTGTGTAAAGAAAAGAAGAAAAATAATCATGTTATTGACTTTTTTTAAAATATTTGATTCTGTTAACGATTACAGTGCTGCTCTCTCCCCGCGTCACGTTCCGACAACCTCGGTTATCTGGCGAGTAGTTACAGTCGGGCTACGAAGCGGTGGTTCGATTGGCACTGTAACTACCGCGAGTCTATGAATACGGCTCCAGATCCGTGATGTTGAGTCGAAGGACACGGGAAAGAACGGGTCCGACTGGCACTGTGACTACCGCGAGTCCATGAATACGGCTCCAGATCCGTGATGTTGAGTCGAAGGACACGGGACAGAACGGGTCCTTTAACTCAGAGTCTATTTGTTTTTTACATCGTGGAATAGCTGTCTGTGCGGTATCAGACTCTCCGTGCAAAAATGTCACGTGTTACGAAACAACTATTTTTGTGACAGTTTTTTGGTTTTGTTTTGTTGCCCGAGTCACTGCAAATCTTTTGTCTGTCTCTCTTTATTCTTCCCGATACTGCGCCCCGTTGTGTTCGAACCCAAGGGGTTTCAATTAGTGGCTGGTGCAATAATCATGACACCAATTAATCTGTTGTCGTTGTCGAAGCGTTTCTGTATAAATAGTAGCTAATTTAATTATTTTCTTTTTTTAAATTATTCTTTTTTGTTGAAATAAATATGGGTCGATTTGCAGGACTTCAAATGCAATCATGTTTTTACTTTTATTTAATTTTTTATATATATATCAACGTATATAATACTTTTGTCATGTATTGACGGTGATGATGTCGAACCTGTGCTTCAAAGGGAACTCATTTGCTCATTTACCTCAGCCAATATATGATGAAGAAATCTCTGCTCAACCTGAAATCCATGTCTTGACGGTTTTGCTCAAATTCGTTTATTGATTCTTGTATGATGACTTGAAACGTAACGTAAGCATCTACACCTAAACAATATGCTCTGAGCTAAATACAATCTTCATATTCTGTTCTTGTGAGAAATATATTTTTGTGTTATAGGTGTGGGCTTAATATGAATAAAGCTGCTATCTGATGAAACTAACATGTGGTGGTTTTTATGCGTGAATGTGCATGTTACTTTTGAGATTTCCTGTCACGTGAGTTAAGTTTGTGATTAGTTTTCAAATGTTCACAATGTGTGAATATCCTGTCTCTGTCTTTCTCTGTCTCTGTCTTTCTCTGTCTCTATTTATCTGCCTGTCTCTTTGTTTGTCTCTGTGTGTGTTATATAAGTCTCTCTCTCTCTCTCTCTCTCTCTCTCTTTCTCTCTGCCTCTGTCTGTCTGTCTGTCTGTCTGTCTGAATTTCTCTCTCACGTGTATTTAATTTAAAGTAAAACATGGCTTATAAATTCATCCATTCTCGTATATTCTTCAGTGAAAAACATACAAGCAAGCAAAAAGTCTAATCAAATCCGTCACCCCCCCCCCCACACACACACACCCACACCACACACACACACACACACACACATACAGACACACATATACATACATACACATACATATACACACACACACACACACACACACACACACACACTGAAAAAACTTACACACACACAAACACGCACTCACGCACGCACGCACGCAGACGCACACGCACGCACACACATACACACACACTCACACACACACACACACACACACACACACACACACACGCGCGCGCGCGCGTGCAAACGCGCGATTCATCACATAGATTCTCGTACATTCAACTTAATCAAGTCACAAGTGTTTAGCGTCAGACACATGACGTCATTGTCAGGCTCAGCTTGTACTCAGTCGGGAAATTGTGACCTGTAAATAAATGCTCTGCTTTCAAACAAGACAATGGAAACCGGACTACAATACCGATTGTTTTGCCATGCAAAAGCCCCCGTAAGCACGCACGCCCATACTAACCAATGGTCCGGCCTTCAACATACGCCGATACAGCTTGAGTGGAGAAATCCCCTCTACTTTTTCAGAACGGTTTTATAATGGCTTTGTTTCTGTTTCTTTGACGTTGGTAGCGGGTATCAAGACAAGAAAAGAGAACTTATTTTTACTAAAAACAGGCAAGGTCAGCAAACCCTCGTTACAACTGGGTAGACTAAATGCTGACAAAATTGCTGATAAAAATGCAGATGAAATGCAAATAAAAATGCAAATAAAAATGCTGATAAAAATGCTGATAAAAATGCTGATTAAAATGCTGATAAAATGATAATAAAAACATAATGTGAGGCCACATGTAAAAAAATTTGGACAACAACACACTCTAGCGAAGTGTCCCCTGTGCTTTACAAAGCTTTTGTACGTTGGTACATAAGTAAATTAAACTCTGTTTATGTCAGTTTGCATAAACACACGTTCAGCATGACCTACACGTATGGCACTGGTTTTACCCTCACCGACTTAAAAAGATAATACCTAAAAAAAAAATGATTAAAAAACCTTTCAGATTGACTCCAAAGTTCTCCACAAAATTCTGCATCACAAATAATACTGCTGCAAATGTAGAAAAAAAAGCATATTAAAACCATATTTAGATATTGTAATCAATGCAAAGATAGAGCACTCTTTGAAGGGCTGTTTGGATTACTTCCACTGAGTTATTTCCTTTGTCTGTGTACGTGGTGCGGCTACTACGCTGCCGCGTCACAGATGGCGATCGAGACAGTCTTGCCGCCAGGCGGCGCTTCTGTACTATTCTTTTGTTTCCAAGATCAGAGAGAAGCATCGCCCTGTAGCGCATTCACTCACTCATTTAGGTCACCTACGCTAACAAGATGGCGCGCATCCTGACCTCAGGTCAAAATGAGTTCGGCTTATTCTATCCCTGACAGGATGCCTTGGTTTTCCTTGTCTGGCGAGGAAATCGATTTTTTTTTTTTACATAGTTAGATATTTTCGTAATGTGTTATGGATGTAAGCAGATTCGCGATCGTCGATAATGATTTTTCATGCTGTTGTGTAATTTTTAAATTACAAAGGAATTGATATGGAAGACAGTTTCAAGCGAGCTATTTTTCGCGGCTGTATTTAGTGTGCAAACAACTCTAAATATGGCATAAGTGTCACGTGATAAACAACCGTTTGGTTTCGGCGCTCGCTGGAGCAGACGATTTTGTTGACAGTGATGCAACCATATATTACGGTCTCCTCTCGGCAGCAGTCCCAAAATTTCGACTTGTTTTGATGTCTTTATCATAACTGTGAAGAACAGAACGGAGATCAGTGTCAAAGTCGGCCAATCTGCAATCATTTTCGTCTCGCGAACACTGCTCGGGAACAACATATGGGAGATAACTCTGTATTCTTGTTTTGATAGATTCGCGTAGGACTTTCGTGTCCGGTCAGAGAGACAACTGGCGATAGCCGTGGAGCGATGATTATCAGAATAGATGCCGCGAGCTTCCATTCAAATTAGCTTAGTCAACGAAGGTTCGACGACGTCATCCAATAGTCACATCACAGAAGAAAATGTACACAGGCTGAACGTAGTCCATTTTGGCTCGACTTATTAGACAGAGAGGCTTGAAGAGAATGATAATAACAAAGTCATTAACAGAGTGCAGACCTCAATGGTCGTAAGAACGCACAATTTATTGTTTTCTGATGGTTATAACCGGAACTTGCTTTGGATCATGGGGCAGACAACTCCCGTAAACCCTTCAAGGCTTACTTCCCTTCTTTGTTGCCGTTAGTTTCATGGCTGACGAACAGTCGCGTCTAAATTAAGCTACGGAGGGTTCCGAAGATCTTCAGGGGGGACCGGGCATAGCTCAGGTGGTAGAGCACTGGACTTGTGATCGGCCTAGGGTCGCGGGTTCGACTCCGGGCCGGGACGTACACGGGTCAACTTAATGTGCAGAGCGTAGTGTTGCTGCTTTAACTGCTGTACAAATCACCCTATATTCAAAGAATCTTGTGGGCTTACATCCAACCTTCTGCTGCATAATATTAAAGGGCACAATCTCATTACCAACATATACATCCTTTACTCGACAAACGCCTGCTTTAATCCAGTCGCTAAAAAACGGCGTTTGGCCGCAATACATTATATCACTGCTGTTCCATCAATACGTATCACTTAATAACATTTCTCCACCTACTGCTCTCTGAATCATGTCCTTTTTTTCAACCAACAAATTAACACTTGTTTCCAAAATACTTTTTTTTAATTAATCCCAATCCTTTAAAAATTTTTACAGTGGTGTAATAATGGAAACAAAACAACCTTTCACCAAGTTTCGAAAACATATGTAACGGTATCTGTTTCCATCTTTCCTGCTTTTCGTTCAATGAATTTGCAGCCCAGGACAACAATCAAGAGGACTGCATATCAATTACATAAATCATTTTTAAACCCCCCTCGGGAACATCTTGACACATCACTTTTCTTTTAACTTTCTCAAATGCCTTAGTGTTTGAAAATCGTTTTTTTTCCAAATAAATCTGTCAAACAAAGTATTTATCTCAGTCAATACCTTTTCGGGTATAACCAGTGCTTGCAACGGATAAATATCCTGCGATAACAAAAGAGATTTCACTATGCATATTTTCCCCATGATACTACAATTTCGTTTAAACCATTTTACAATGTTGCGTCGTATATTTTCAATACGGCTTGTCCAGTTTTCTTCAATCTCAGAGACCGATAAGGAGCTACTGAAATAAATTCCCAAAATCTTCACTTTTGTAGTCCACCTTAACCCGCACTCATTTTCATTACCATTTTATTACTGCCCAAGGCCATGATTTCAGTTTTTTGTCTATTCATTGCCAAACCAAAGAATTTGGAAAAATAGGTAACAAGGGTTAATGCGTTTTTTAACTCATCCATATCGTTCAGAAATAGGGTCACATCATCAGCATATAATAATATCTTAAAGAACATATAATAATTATCATTAGTTTCTTTCGGCAGAGGCAGACCCTTAATTGAACCATCATTTCGAATTTTCAAGGCCAACAATTCTAATGCAAGGATGAAGGCCATCGGTGAAAAAGAACAGCCCTGTCTGATACCTGCGTTCAATTCAATACATTCCGATAACCAGCCCATAAAATTGATACAACTTTCCGATTTATACAATAGAATCTCTACCCATCTTACAAAGACAGCACCAAAATTAAATCGTTTAAATGCATACACAATATACTCTTTGGAAATCGTGTCAAATGCAGCTTTATAGTCCAGTGCTACAAGGAACCCAGGTTTATTATATTCGTTTACATACGACACTAAATCGTCTATTTGCCGGATCGCTGAACTAATGGTTCGACCCTTCAAAAAACCATACTGATCTTCACCAATAATATCTAAAATAACTTTAGATAGGCGAACTGAAAGAGTCTTCGCCAATATTTTATAATCAGTGTTTAATAGTGAAATCGGTCGCCAATTATTAAGGTCGTCCCTTGGTAACTGTTTACCCTTATGAATTAATATCATTATTGCCCGTTTTTGTGTGACGGTTAATTCTCCCTTTAAAAAAGATGCATGAAAGGAATTCAATACCATGTATTTTATTTTACACCAGAAGAACTTCATAAAGGAGGTTGTAATACCATCACATCCAGGGGAGGAACCGTTTTTCATATTTTTTAAGGATGTCGACAATTCTGTTAAAGTGATCGGACTATCAATTCCAGTCTTCTGCTGTTCTGTTAATTGAGGAACTTCAACACCATCCAAAAACTGTTCAACCAAATTTTCATCAAACTCAATATTTTTTTCGTATCTCCTTCTAAAAAAGTGGACTTGTTCAGTCAAAATATCATCCTGATAGCAAGACGATCCATAATTTTCGCGTTTGAGTGTGTTTTTTCCATATTGAGAAAATACTTTGTATTTTTTTCTCCTTCTTCAATAAATTTAATTCGGGACCTAGTTTGGGCTCCCTTAGCTTCCTGTATTGAATAAATTTCCAGTTCAGCTTTTACTTTATCTTTTTCCATCAACAATTCGTTATTATCTTGATCTAAAACAAGGGCTTTGTCAATCCTATTCAAATTTTCCAACAATTCCCCATGTCTATTAAACTTACATCTATTTTTTTCCTTACTGTACCGAATACAAAATTCTCTTATTTTAATCTTACACAAGTCCCATTTTACGTGATCCTCCATTATTTCATCTTGTATCTCAAATTCTTCCAACATCAAATTCAATTCATCAACAAAGATATGATCCTTTAACAAACTATCATTAAATTTCCAATATGATGGACCACGCTGAAATGAACATAATTTATATGTTATGTTAACCGACCTATGGTCGGATTGTGCAACGGAACATATATTACAGTCTCTAATATTATTTAGCACAGAGTCGGAAACAAAAATGTAATCCAATCTGCGAGCAATGAAAGGATTTTTTCTTGACCACGTAAATTCCCTTTCCTGTGGCCAGAATAACCTCCACATATCATTTAACTCACTATTTTCCAAGAACTTTTTAAAGCGATTAACATCCCCCACATTATGTTTTTCTCCACTAATAATGTCTTCTTCATTATCAATTACGCAGTTAAAATCTCCACACACAATGTAGTTCAACATATTCAGCGACTGTATATGGATTCAACGATTTAAAGAACCTGAGTAAGCCTGGTCAATTTCGCAAATTAATTATAAAGGAAAAATATGTGGAGCCGGTTGTAGTTAAATTTTGGGAACATAAATTTGATTTCAGGCCGGGAAAAGAGCAATGGTTAATGGTAAACAAAGTAACCACTGAAACAAGATTGCGAATGTTGCATTGGAAAATATTGCACAATATTTACCCCACAAATATTTTATTGTATAAAATAGGCATTTCCGAGAGTAATTGCTGTACTTACTGTGAGAACGAAATTGATTATATTGAACTTTTTTTTTTACTTTTGCCCGAAAATTATGTCCATTTGGAAATGCGTTGAGGATAAAGTGAATTGTAAATATAATATGATTATTAAAATTACCGTAAAGGAAGTTTTTTTGGGCGTATTTGAAAACTCACAAAGTTCCAAGGCACTAATAAGTTATGTGAATTATTTGATTGTGATAGCCAAAATGTGTGTTGGTATTTATAGATATGGCTCCCCTCTGGATATTGTATGCATTTTTGAGAGGGAATTGTTATATAGAAAAGTTGTTTAAAATACATTTAGATATAGTAATGTTAATGTTATAGTAAAAACATTACTTAAAAAAAAATTTAAAAAAAATCAATGAAGAAGGATGCTCCCCGCCAACAACAACAACAGCAAACAAAACAACAACAAAAAAGGCAAAAAAGAAAGGATTGAAGCAGCCTGCATGCAACTGAGATAAAAAAAAAAGAAAAAAAAAAAAAGGGTCAACTTAATGTGCAGACCCAGAGACGGTATCCATGTCCCACCCGGTGTCACAACAGTGGCACATAAAAGACCTCGGTCATTCTGCCATAAGTGCAGATGGCTGATACCACGTAAACACGCATACACTTGTGTATCTCATCTCAAGTCGGGGTAAAACCCGTGAACCTGCCCCAAATGGCTTGGCCGTGAGGGTGTAAAACTTGTTTTTTTTTCTCCCGCAGATCTACAGATTCGTCGAACTCCCCTCAGACGGGAAGATGTTTAGTATCCCTTTAAACGGGAAGATGTTTAGTATCCCTTTAAACGGGAAGATGTTTAGTATCCCTTTAAACGGGAAGATGTTTAGTATCCCTTTAAACGGGAAGATCAATAGTATCCCTTTAAACGCGAAGATGTTTAGTATCCCTTTAAACGGGAAGATGTTTAGTATCCCTTTAAACGGGAAGATGTTTAGTATCCCTTTAAACGGGAAGATGTTTAGTATCCCTTTAAACGGGAAGATGTTTAGTATCCCTTTAAACGGGAAGATGTTTAGTATCCCTTTAAACGAGAAGATGTTTAGTATCCCTTTAAACGGGAAGATGTTTAGTATCCCTTTAAACGCGAAGATGTTTAGTATCCCTTTAAACGGGAAGATGTTTAGTATCCCTTTAAACGGGAAGATGTTTAGTATCCCTTTAAACGGGAAGATGTTTAGTATCCCTTTAAACGGGAAGATGTTTACAAATGCAGAGTTGAAAAAGTCGTCGACCTAAGCTGTCGCCATTTACCATTAACATTGTGAAAGTCGATCGCCTTCCTGTTATTTTCGATTAAAATCAATAAATCTAAGATGATCGCAAATTGTTTCGGATGCATTTCTTGATGAGTAAGGACGAAGCTGGTGAAGCTCTTTTCCGCAACTTCCACTGTCGTGGTCGAAATAAGGGATTTGCTTTGTGTTATTTATGATTATTTCTTTACTGGAATGTTTGTTCATTCTCTCTTTCTTTGTTTCTTGGTCACAGTTGAGTGACCTCATCTGGCTGCACCTGGCGCTGGTGTTGCTATATATAGTGCAGTCCCTTCGTGTGTTTTTGACAACGGTGTCAGTCACTGGAAGATCAGCTGCAATGATGGGCATTGTTCCAACGCCGGTTGTTTTATTTATTTCTTGTTTTTTATTGATCAACGCTTCATCTGCACGTGATGATGGAGGTTATTATACTTTCTCTTCATTTTTCTTTTATTTTTTTGTATTTCTTTCTTTTTTTTTGTCTTTCTTTCTTTCTTTCTTTCTTTCTTTCTTTCTTTCTTTCTTTTGTTTTTCTTTCTTTCTTTCTTTCTTTCTTTCTTTCTTTTTTTTTCTTTCTTTCTTTCTTTCTTTTTTTCTTTCTCTCTTTTTTCTTACTTTCTTTCTTTCTTTCTTTCTTTTGTTTTTCTTTCTTTCTTTCTTTCTTTCTTTCCTTATTTGTTTTTTTTCCTTTCTTTCTTTCTTTCTTTCATTATATCTTTC
Organism: Littorina saxatilis; assembly: GCF_037325665.1. NCBI lineage: Eukaryota > Metazoa > Mollusca > Gastropoda > Littorinimorpha > Littorinidae > Littorina > Littorina saxatilis. The sequence continues at coordinate 8,187,369 of NC_090255.1, forward strand.
TTCTTTCCTTCTTTTTTTCTTTCTTTCTTACGTTCCTTCTTTCTTTCTATTGTATGGGATTATTTTCGCCTGTCAGTTCAAATTGCCTCCCCTTTACATTGATAAGGTCACTCATTATTTGACTAATTGACTGTTTTGATTGGTAAGATTCCTGCCTGTTTTATTTACTGATCATGCAGTTACGTATTTTCAGTTAGTTACCTCACTTTTGTAATTCATTTACTTCCTTTCTTATATTATTTTTGCTCACACATTTTTTGACGATATTCAACTTTCTATCATTCCAGAAGTGGTCAGCTTGCGACTAATACGTCATCAGTCCGATCATCGCGTCAGACGTGACGCGGGAGAATCGTCAATGCCTGACGTATTGGTGATGCAATTTTCTCTCGGGAATGAAAACGTCATCCTGAGATTGCAACGTTCCCGATACCCGCCCATGTTCATGGTTGGAAAAGATGGACTAAGGGAGATCACTGGACTTGACGGCGTGAGTGTTGTCCCTTCGTGTTAATTTGTTGGCTCACGAAGTGTAGCCGATGCGATCGTAACTTTGTCTGTCTGTGCGTATGTGCGTGTGTGCGTGTGTATGTCTGTGGTAGAAACTTTAACATTTCGTCATTTGAAGACGTCACATTATGGCGTAAGAGGGTTAGACGTCACGCGAAGGAAGTACTGAAAGTCTCGGTCATTGTTATTTTGAGCGGGCCGAGACTAGTTTGGCAGTCGTGTCCCTGTAAGTAGGCTACATGCAGACAGACAGATCTAGATCTAGTGTCTCGCTTTCTTGCACAGTTTCACCTATACTTACTGTGTGTGTGTGTGTGTGTATGTGTGACGGAGTGATTGAGTTTGTGTTACTGTTTGTCGATTTCTTACGTGAGCCTTGAAGACTTCGCCTCTTGTTTTCTCTGGTGTTCAAATAACCGAAGGGAAGTTGGCGCTCGATATGCATACGACATGTGTAATGGAGTAAGCGAGAGTTATACAATCAATCAATCAATGAGTCTTAAATCGCGCATATTCCGTGGGTACAGTTCTAGGCGCTCTGCAGTGATGCTGTGTGAGATGAAATTTTATACGGCCAGTAGATTTCAGCCATATCGGCGCATATTTACAATTCACGGCCTATTATTCCAAGTCACACGGGTATAGGTAAACAATTATTAACTGTGCCTAAGCAATTTTGCCAGGAAAGACCCTTTTGTCAATCGTGGGATCTTTAACGTGCACACCCAATGTAGTGTTCACGGGGGGAGGTTTGGACACCGAAGAGAGTCTGCACACAAAGTTGACTCTGTGAAATAAATTTCCGCCGAACCTGGGATCGAACTCACGCTGACAGCGGCCAACTGAATACAAATCCAGCGCGCTACCAACTGAGCTATATCCCCGCCCGGAACCAATCTCCTGGCAATTTTTGTCTTTTTCTCTGGATTCTTCTTGTTCTTGTTCTTGTTCATTTTCTCCCACTCCTTCTTCGTATTTCTTCAGGCGTTTGTGTCTGTTCTGTTATCGCTTTTTTTTCTGTGTTTTGTTTTTTGATTAAATGTGGACGTTCTGGATTCGTATTTCGAGGTATCAGAAATTGTTATTTTGGCCATAGAATGCGGACATACAGTAATCGTACTTCTAGGTATCAAAAATATGATTTTATCAATCTCGGAAAAAATCAAGCAAACAAATAAACAAACAAGCAGTACAGTAAAAACTTCACACTTTAAAAAAAAGCAACAATTTAACATCGTTTCATGATTTCAAATACATGATTTCAATTTATTCCCATGTTCGTTTTAATCGGTCATTCCATCTAAATGTTTCCGTCGCGATATAATCTTGAATGGTTGAAAACGACTTTCTTTCTTTATTTGGTGTTTAACGTCGTTTTCAACCACGAAGGTTATATCGCGACGAGTTGAAAACGACGTTAAACACCAAATAAAGAAAGAAAGAAAGAAAGAAAGAAATCTAAATGTTTTAAAATCTGAATAACCTGTATATAGTTCAATTTTTTTAATGATGTAATAATTTTGGGTTGTTTTTTGTTGTTATTGATTTGGGTGATCTTATTTCCTTTTATTTGTTGCTTACACATGCAGGGGCGGATCAGTTGCTTTGTAAGGGGGGGGCACTTTGAATCGAAAGTGAATGTGATGGGCGCGAAGCGCCCGAATTTGCTAGGGGGGTCCGGGGGCATGCCCCCCCGGAAATTTTTTTTGCCCAAAGAAGCAAAATGGTGCCATCTGGTGCCATTTGAACTTAGAAATGGTCATAGAATCAGCATAGAAAAATCTTTTTATTTTCTTCTTCTTTTTTTTCTTCTTTTTTTTCGGGGGGGGGGGGGGGGGCACGTGCCCCCTGTGCCCCCCCCCCTCGTCCGCCCCTGACATGGTATCTGTCACGTTTTTGGTTTGCGCGTAAATGTTTCATTTAGTTCATTTTCCCATGTTTTGTTCAATGACTGAAACCATTTTTGTTTCTGTACACCTTGCAGGATTCAACGTCAGTGTATTCTGACCCGTCCAGAGGAGCATCCTTCATGGTCAAGAAATCAACAGATGGACAGTTCCTGCTGGTGAGTCGATGGACACTTGACCCGGTTAATGATATACGATACCGACACACGCACAGTCTGGCGGTGACCTTACGATTGATTTAGTACTGCTGATTTGCTAAAGTCACCGAGACAAACTTGGTTCTCGAAATTCGTTCTCGGAATTCTTTGCCAATTCCTTGTGAGACAAGCAAAAACGAAGTTAGAGACTTTTTACGTGGCGCCATTATTCATCTTAATATGACGTCTTGTCCAACTTTGTTTGACTTTTGACGTCAGAGATTTAACTTTGTCTTATTTTTCTTGTTTTCATTACAAGTAAACACTTCACAATATTCAGCTCTTTTAATTTCTTTCAAGGACGGCAATCTGCATCACCATGGCAACCAGTTGGACATGAAACCTGTAGCCCGCAGAAAGCGTGCCGCTGGTGACGACAATACGCATTCCGTCATGACTGCCGTCCCTGACTACATTGAGTTTGAACACGACGGTAGCCTTGACGCTGACGGCGACCTTGACCTAGACGAATTTGACCTTGCTGACCTTGATGATGCTTTGGAGGACGGTGAAGGTCAGTCGATTTTCTTGTCAAGATTGTGAAAAAGAAAAATGTGTATATTATAACGAGTGGATGGGAGTATGTGCTGCTAACA